>NC_079394.1:1517322-1717322 GCF_029220125.1 Pseudoliparis swirei
GAACCTCTGTGCTCTGTTGTAACTGACAGTATGAACCTCTGTGCTCTGTTGTAACTGACAGTATGAACCTCTGTGCTCTGTTGTAACTGACAGTATGAACCTCTGTGCTCTGTTGTAACTGACAGTATGAACCTCTGTGCTCTGTTGTAACTGACAGTATGAACCTCTGTGCTCTGTTGTAACTGACAGTATGAACCTCTGTGCTCTGTTGTAACTGACGGTATGAACCTCTGTGCTCTGTTGTAACTGACGGTATGAACCTCTGTGCTCTGCAGCCCTGCCATGACAAAACACTGGGAGGCTGAGCTGGACGCCCTGAAGGGGAACAACGCCAAGCTAACCGCGGCTCTGCTGGAGTCCACAGCCAACGTCAAACAGTGGAAACAACAACTGGCTGCCTACCAGGAAGAGGCCGAGAGACTACACAAACGGGTGAGGGAGGGGGCGAGGATGGGGCTTGCTTGATTTCATACGTGATTAATTCATTCAAATTAAATAGGAGCGAAGAAAAAACGGAGAGGGCAGAGGAGTGTTGGCTTGAGGGAGAGAAACGAAGAGTCTGGAAATAAAAGATGGGTTGAGAACACGATGCTGTTGTGAGCATCTTTCTCCGTGGATCTACGTCTTGATCTCCATCTTGTATTTGTAGGTGACAGAGCTCGAGTGTCAGAGCATCCAAACGCCAGTGATCAAATCCCAGAAGACTGAACTCAACCAAACCATCGAGGAACTGGAGAATACCCTCAGGGATAAAGAAGAGGTGTGTGTGTGTGTGTGTGTGTGTGGTCTACATTCATGTTACGCAGACTTTTAATCTGCTTTTTATGTCCTTCAGGAAATAGAAAAATTTAAAGAGGAATTGGAAAACATGAATGACCTGATGGAGCAGAAGGACACACTTGCCCAGAAACTTGATGTGAGCTTTACGAATAAGGATGACGCCCGTCACCCCCTCCCGATCGGCACATCTTAAATCACGACGTACCTCTCGATGACGCTAACTCGCCCACAACGCCGTCTCTCTTTCTCCAGGAGACCGAGCTGCGCAGCCGGGTGCTGGAGGAGCAGCTGGTCGGGGCCGAGCAGCGGCTGGAGGAGAACCAGGAGGAGCAGGAGAGTTTCAGGAAGAGCCTGCGGACACTGCTGGAGCTGCTGGACGGCAAGATCTTTGAGCTGACGGAGCTCCGAGACACCTTGGCTCGGCTGATCGAGGAGGCCAGCTAGAGACCGAGCTGCCTCCTCTTCACAGACAGAGCCATATGATCATTAACATCCTGGTACCCGCTACTCTCACGCATCGGTTGAACCCACTCCGCCCCGCCTTCCCCACGCACATTAGAACTGAGACACGACACTGCCCACGATTACGATTTTGCTCAAAAAAGGGCAGCTAACTCCCTGCTTACCTCGGAGGCATCGAGTTCCAACCAACCGCAGTCACACCTGTAGTTCAAGACGACACAGGGACTACCTCGTCTCGGCCTTCTGATTGGCTGGCGGAGGTGTGACCGTGGTTGAATTGATCTCTCCGGAGGTAGAGATGCATGTTGTGGATGCAACTGTTCCCCTCACCACCCACACCACGTCAAAGAGTTAACTTGAGATCTGTGCCTCTGCGCCATCTGCTGTTGGTCTGGGGGAGCTGCACGACAGCTTGCAGCATCACACACACACACACACACACACACCTTTTCTTCCTCTCTAAACTGCCCTCCCTCCTCCTCCCCCCCACACACACAGGGGAATGTTGAAAGTCATGTGGAAATGATTGCTGTTAAGACTCAGAGAACTGCGCCAAAGCTGCCAAATCCCCCAAAATAGTGTCCTCTAACAAGCAGACGCTTTGATCCAAAGTGACTTCCTGAGCGGAGCAGCAGAGGCCCGTGTCTGAGCGAGGGCTGCCAGCGGAGCGTCAACAGAGAGTTAAAGGCGGCCTCTCCACCAACCGGCCTCACCGATTGGCCGGGGCACACAGGGCTGCTGGGACAGAACGTCGGGTTAACTGATCCAGAGTTACTTCTCCACACCCTGCTCACAATCCGGCTTCATTAACGAGTATTGAATCTTCCGGAGGCGTTGTTCATGCCACGCTCAGATTTTAGAGGCCACGTTCGATTCGGCTTGAGAATTCCTGAATCCAGACGGCTTCCACCGCCAGACACCTGACCTGTCTTCCTGCCAAACTCAGTGTGGCGTGTGTCCCCGAATAAGGCCTGACCTTTGACATAACGTGTGCCTTCAAAGCACATATGCGTCGACACATGTTTGCATATGATATGTGTGTGTGATTTGTGCTGTTTTCGGACATCAAGGCCCACACACACACACACACAAACACTGAGCAATACCAGACAGGCTCGATACAACACCTCTATATTACTCTATCAGGTACTCTATTCAGTGGACACATGCAGATAGGTCAGATGCAGCTCAGCTGATCCCCCCCTGTCCGACAGAAAGTTAACTACTGTTGACCGTGAACCTGTGTGGCAGCCCTGTCTGGGAGGAGTCGTGCTGAGCGAAGGGCTTATAGAGGGTCATCTACGTGTAAATCTCCACCCTCAGTGAAACTGGACTCCGACGTTCACTCTTCACGGGTGAATATAGAACTGTACTCAGTTTCTATTCTTTTTTTACACAGGATATAACGGTGATAATATAATTATAGAGCTGTATAAGATAACTTTCTACTCATGACATTGTAAATGAACGGATGGATAACTCGAATACAGTAACGCCCTGCAGTGGCTTATTGTTGTGTATTAACCAATGGAAAAGTATTGCATCGTTATTATAGAGTATATATTCTGTAGGTGAACAATGAAAACCTCTTGAGTATATATTTAAAATGCGTAACAACACGATGTAAACACATAGTGTTAAGCGTTCTGTACCAAAACATACACTTCTCAAGCAGCTCATGTACAGGTTAAATCACAAAACTGCATCTTAAAATCTCATCTTAAAAACTTAACATTTCTAAAAAAAACGATATCCTCACATGAAATTCTGCTTATTCTACCTTTCAATTGAGCACCCTGTTTGCACTAAGTTATTACACTGTTGTAACTACATTATATATCAAGAGATTTGCATTTAATACTAGCACAGCATCATTATTTCATTACAAATATTGTAGTTAGTGACACAGGTTAATACACTGGAATAAGAACCATGTAAAGGAAGTTACCCATTTCTTTTCTTTCTGGTTTAACTTTGACGGTCGAATGACAGCGATGGAATACCCTGATATTAATGCTATTGTTAATGAATGCCTTTGTACAGTAGTGGATAAGAAGCTTTTCATTCTCCTGTTTTGTAACTTATGGTATTTAAATGTAGGTATTATTATTGTATTTAGAGGTATGAGAAGAATGGCAATATTTTCGACTATTTAAAGTAATTTTGAACTCATGATATTAAAGAGGTACCTCAGGCTTATGATGTTCGTAGATTGGTAAGACTTGTGTGTTTACAGGTGAAATGATTCACCGAATGCTGGTGAATAACGATCAGGAGACACACCTGTCGGTGCTTCAGCCAAATGAAATCCTTTGTTGATTTCCAACAAAGATGGCATGAGCAGGATGAGAAGACGCCTTTGTGAACTGAGAAATGCTATGTTTTATATTCAAATACAGAGACGGCAGAATGCAGTGTGTGCAGATTGCTTTTGTTCTTCGTTTTTTAAGAAACACATTATTATCTAAATTGTTCAACAGTGAAACAGACAATCTCAACATTTGCTTCTCGTGGTTTTATTCAAATGCAGGGGCAAGGTTGTAAATAGAACTAAAAAAAGGTTTAAACAAATGAAAGTGGCAGGACTGAAGGCAGAAGGGTATTCTTGGACCAGTATGTTTATACTCGACTGTAAAGACAGCTTCAGCAATTAATAAGTTCAATGTTTTCGGCAATCAATCTGAACTCATGATCACCCGTTAACCTGTTCCATCCCTTTTCTTGTCCTTCTCTATTCTGATATTTCTCTTCTCAAGTGCCGGCGGGTCATGTCGTCTGCCTGTGTGAACGACAGGTACACACAGGAAATGCTCAGAAGAAAACGCATCACAGAAAGGTTTGGCTGAAAACAGGATTCAAACAAAGCAGTGGAATGCAAAGCATGTGTTCAGGTTATTTAGAGATAGAGATCAGTGTAAAACGTCTGTGTTTCTAAAGTCAGTCAGGTGATCGTTGATTCATTGAAAAGATGTTCTTCTGAGCTCAGTTTCCCAAAAATGTTGAGCACTTTGTTTAATGAAGCGACGTAAACCGAAGCATCTTTTGGGAAACTGCCCTGATGAGTTTTCAGGCCATCGAGTCCGGTCATGTCCATGTAAGGGTGACAGGTACTGGAACCCAAAAGCACGTAAACAGGGATGCAGGAGGAGGATCTTCACTTGGTGGTTCAGGCGGGTCAGAACCGGGTGGTCAGTCAAACAGGGCAACAAATCCAAAAAGGGGCCGGTCAAGATCTAAAGTCGGGTCAACAGGCAAACAGGGTCGTAACGGGCAGATCAGATTTAGTCATTTGGAATTCTCTGGAGAGTTTGGCAACGACACACAAGACAACCTGTCAGAGGACGAGTGGAAGTGAGGGAGCTGAAGAGTGACTAACGAGGGGAGGGGCTGCAGGTGAGAAGGGCGTGAGGACCAGGTGAAGGGAACGAGGGACTAATGAGGGGAGGGGCTGCAGGTGAGAGGGAGTAAGGACCAGGTGAAGGGAATGAGGGACTAATGAGGGGAGGGGCTGCAGGTGAGAAGGCGTGAGGACCAGGTGAAGGGAATGAGGGACTAACGAGGGGAGGGGCTGCAGGTGAGAGGGCGTGAGGACCAGGTGAAGGGAATGAGGGACTAACGAGGGGAGGGGCTGCAGGTGAGAAGGCGTGAGGACCAGGTGAAGGGAATGAGGGACTAATGAGGGGAGGGGCTGCAGGTGAGAAGGCGTGAGGACCAGGTGAAGGGAACGAGGGACTAACAAGGGGAGGGGCTGCAGGTGAGTGGGCGTGAGGACCAGGTGAAGGGAATGAGGGACTAATGAGGGGAGGGGCTGCAGGCAGTGGCGGGCCGTCAGGGCCAGCAAGGCCTTATCTGCTGGCCTAAACATCATAAGAATATATATTTTTTTCTAAATATATTTTCCCACAAATATGTATTCAATTATTTCCCAGAGTAAGAGTTATTCTCTTAATTTCATAGCGTTCCTCTTGGTTGCGCTGCTGCCAGCGCCAGGTTGAGATTTGGAGGGCTGGTCTTTGTGTTAGATCTTTTATCCAATCATATTCAGCCATCGTGTGTTGCCAGGGGGCTAAAATCTGCCCTTAGGCCTTCAGAATCAACATTGCGGGCGCTGGTAGCTTCAAGTGAATGGGAATGACAATGTTGTGTCAACCAATCAGCTTTAGAGTTGGCTCCTCGAGGACTTCTAGAAGGCCCCGGAACCGGCACAGGAGCAGCGAGCAGGCGGAGGGCGTGCACGTCTTTTGATTGGATTACTAATATTGAGAGGCGGGGCCTATGGGCAGGTAGATGCAAAACCTCAGAACTAGGAAACTGAATTTGATAAAGGAATTAATTCGCGGACTACAAAGCTGTTTTTTTAACCCACAATGAGGAAAGAAAGAAGGATGTATTTTGTGTTCAAATAATCAGTCTTCGGTGAGTAGGCATACAATGCATTCTATTTTTTATTAAATGTGTAGGCCTATGTATGTTTGGCACAAAATAAAATGGCAAATAGCCTATGTTGCAAATTATTTGTTTTCTTTCTTTTATTTTCAGTGAATAGTTATGTGTCTTTATCATCACGGTGAAACTGCTTTGGGTGCGACAATGCCCTGTTTAGTGAACAAACTAGTGCAAGTGACTTTTTTCTTCTTCTTTTTCTCCGTCCCGATGCGCGCATTCTGCAGCGCGCGAGACGGAGAGCCGAGAGAAATGACATGCTGTTGTGTAGATACGATCAACATCAGACGGCTGTTTAGTTTAATAAATGAACAAAGACGTGCTATAGAGAAAATGACGGGGGCGGGCCAATTTTTTTTAATGTCATGCCAATGTACCAATGTACCAATACTACGTCGCGATCGACGTATTGAGCAGCCCTGGTCTAGAGCCATGGCATCATAATGATAGTAATAAGAGGTGGATTAATTCGGGTGGGACTGTGTAGGACCTCACTGAAGGCCCAGGCCCCAGGCCCACGGCCCGCCACTGGCTGCAGGTGAGAGGGCGTGAGGACCAGGTGAAGGGAACGAGGGACTAATGAGGGGAGGGGCTGCAGGTGAGAGGGCGTGAGGACCAGGTGAAGGAAATGAGGGACTAACGAGGGGAGGGGCTGCAGGTGAGAGGGCGTGAGGACCAGGTGAAGGGAACGAGACAATCAGGTGAGGAGGACAGGATCTGGAAGGACAGGAGAGTTCATGAAGCAGGATGAACAGAACGATGAAGGAGGGGAAGTCGTGACGGTCCGGGGTCGAGTCAGGTCAGGTCTCTGACACCGTGGGCGGACACCGTGCTGACAGCCAGGAGACATTTCAAAGCGCCTCAGGTTTGGCCAGGAAAACAATAAACTCTCTTTAGCACTGAGCTATTTTCCAGCTGAATAAATGTGACATCTACTTCCTGGCCTTTCTACATTTCGCCCGTTCATGATTAAAACGTGAACGGCTCTCAACACAAGAAGAAGAGAAAAAGCAAACATCTTAGCATCAAACCTTTTGAGGCGTTGACATGAATGCTAGCCTGAATTCCTCTGCTGCTCAGCATCCCCACAGGTCCCTCCATCACACCTCTGGAGGTCCAGGTTCACATGCTCAGTGCTTTTCAACGGACTCATCTACAGCAGGTTTCATGTTTCACCAGTGAAGTTATTAGATTCAGAGTTTGTACGATGAAAGTCCTGAAATGTCTATAAAGATGCAGACTCGCAGTTGGAGGCCGTGGACTCACTTCAACGTTTCTGCATATGTTGGTGTGAGTTCAGTGTGTGAGTCCATGTGTGCGTGAACATGACTGTGAGGAACACATCTCACACTGTGTGCTCCTGCCCACTGAGTGCTGTGAAGTAGATTAGAAAAGATACAAGAGAGGAGAGTAGAGCGAGTGAATGAGATGCAGGAGGAACCACATCCATCACGCCCACGGTGACTCCCCACAGCGCAGGGAGCATACAAAGCATCCGCCTCTCACATGAGAGGGAACGGTTCCTCCTCCGGGACCCTCCCACACACTAAGTTTGGGAATCACCAACCAAGTGTGCCCACACTTTACCAAGATGGCCGACATGAACCACGGTGAAGAAACTCTGCATGTGACCCTTCCATCTATCTCCTCCTCTCCCACTCTCGGTTACCAAATGATGAACCTACTGTGACTCCATGCCTCCCACCAGCCTGGCCTTATGTTGCGGTGGAACAGATGGGTTGATATGTTTTCCGTTCGGGGCCGTGAAGGTCGCCAGAAGACGAAGAGCGGGGAGGGGGAGGGGCACGGGTGTGGATGACAGACTAAAGGATTTACAGTCTTGGTGCAGTGTCAGATTAGATTAGCAGTGGTCCAGTTGTACCCTCACACACCCACACGTGGTTGGACAGAACCGGGCAGTCGTGTGGTTCTGTTACACCGGTCGGGTGACGATGGAGGAGAGCTGCAGCAGGTTGTGTGATGGTTTAAATCCGAACATTAAATCCAGTTCGAATATCAAAACGATCCTCTTTGATTTTCAATCTCCCACATGACCCCAAATTATTAACCATACCCCTCACATATTTAGGTTATAGTTAAAGTTATCTCACGCTTATGTTTTAGTGGGGAATACATCACATATCTCACACGCAAATAGCTTTTTGTCTGAGGTTTTCAGTTTCCCGAATATCTGTCAGTCATAAATGTGTTATGTGCTGTTTCTGAATATTAACAGCCACAACATGCAGAGCTTCAACAACACAATCTGAATATAGGAATTAAACCACAGTAACATACAGTATGAATACAAACATGAGTGATGTCCTCCATGGTGGTGAATGTAGTGTAAAAAACGATGAACAGGTTGACCAGAGACCTTTGGAGCCGTTGGTGATATTCAGTATGACTCGGGCAATGGCATCGTGGGACTGGTGTGTGTGTGTGTGTGTGTGTGCAGTACAACGCAGACCTTCACAGTACAGTGTATGCAGCAGCCAGAGGCTGCAGGCATCGCTGTACGTATGAGTTGTTGCTTCTGAGAGTTGAACCCTAGCTTTCCCAGTCATGGGCGTCCAGCCCGTCGTCGTCGTCGGAGTCTGAATCCGGCGAGGCCTCCTTGATGCGGCGCAGCGCCTCGTAGATGCTCCTGGTCAGCGGGTCGGTGGAGACCGGCAGCTCTCCGTTGTCTTTTCTTTCGTTCTTGGGGACACGCCTCAGTTTGACCCCCTTTCGGATCTGAGCCAGGATGCTGCAGGATTCGTCGTCGTCCGTGGAGTGCAGCGGAGGCCGCTGGTCCACCCTCTTCAGGTGGTAGCTGCCTCTCTTCAGGGAGGCCAGCACCTCGTCCATGGGCAAGCTCACTGCACACAGGAAGAGAAGAGGGAGACGCGCTGTGACGGGCTCCTGAGACACGTGAGCATAAGAGCCCACGGTGGCAACACGTGGTTCCCGTACCTCTTCTGCTGTGAGAGTCAGACTCTGGAGTCTTCCTCAGCTTTTTCCGGGCGTTCAACAGTTGGCTACTGTCAAAGAAGCGAGGGATGAATGGACCGAGGGGGGAGAAGGGGAATTCCTCTGCCGAATTCTTTTCCTCAACCTTCCGCGAAGGCAGGAGCTCTTCCTTAATTGGCAGGAGAGGGGGAGGGGGAGGGGGAGGGGGAGGAGGACAGTATATCGGGGACGCCAGTAGCGAGGACAGGGAGCAGGAAGAGCAGGAGGAGTCTGCAGGACCGGGCGCAGGCACGGGAGGACGGGATGCTGTGAGGAGAGTGACGGGCTGAGTGGTGAGCGTGGAGCTGGGGTCCGTCTGCACACTGGTACTGAGGCACCGCAGGGGGCCCGGCCCCTCCCTCTCGCTCACACTGCTGCCGTCCATGCTCCTTCCACGCTCTCTTCTTCTGGTGTGGGCCACACGTAGTCGAATGGACTTCAGGATCACCTGACCCGGGTACCGCTAGATGAAGACGCAGACAGACAGAGAACAGGGTTCTTACACATGTGGACCGATGGATTTCCAGGACTTTTCCATGGCCAAACTGAAATCTCGGTATAAACATGAAAAATTTAGAAAATGCTGCGTACGCCGGCTTATATTTTGAGCGTCTTTCTTTAAAAAAACATATTAATTATTTCAAACTCGGCGTAAATGAACATGTGATTATAACAAATTTCCATGACTTTTCCAAAACTGTTATGATTTAAGTTTTTTCCATGACTTTTCCATGACTTTTCCATGACTTTAAACCAGATGTCCATGACCAAACTTAAATCTCAGTATAAATATGAAAAATGTAGAACATGTTGCGTATCGAGAGCGTACGCCGGCTTATATTTTGAGCGTCTTTCTTTAAAAAACATATTTATTATTTCAAACTCGGCGTAAATGAACATGTGATTATAACACATTTCCATGACTTTTTCAAAACTTTTATGATTTACGTTTTTTCATGACTTTTCCAGGCCTGGAAACGACCATTTTAAAATTCCATGACTTTTCCAGGTTTTCCATGACCGTACGAACCCTGAGAGAAGTCGATCGGTGAGAAAAATTAAAGTGTTGAGATATTTACATTCATAGGAGGACACATACCTGCTTGAAAGTGCGTAGTCGGTCTAGAGTCCTCTGCCTCTCCTGACCAGCTCTGCGATTCTTTTTGTCCTCGTCTTCCTCTTCTTCGTATTTCAGCTGACACATGTAAAGGTTTAGGGGAGAGTGTTACTGACAATGCTCTACAGCAGCCATAGTGTTATGAGAAAAGCTTCTCCGTGTCACACCTGGTGGGGTCTGGAGTCCTTGTGGACGGTTTGCCGTGTCTGCTGTTTCTGAGTGTGGTTGGATACACAGATCTCCTGCAGAAAGGTGGGAGGAAAAAGAAAGTCAACACACTGATCTACACAGCGTCATACATACTGACAATTAAAATGCAGATTTCTTGTTGCATCACATTTTGTTGTGGGATACTGCAGCAGAAGAGCTCATCAGGACAACTCATCAAGGGTCACTTCTGCTCAAAAAATGAGGACAATCAAACTAAAATATACACCCTATTCCACATCTTGCATAGTATTCACTCAAAGTATGTAGAATAGTGGCGACACTGCAGGTGTGCGTGTGAAGAAGGTGGACACACCCTTTTGTTCCTCAGGTAGGAGCGCTTGGCCGTGATGCGCCCTCTCCTCGCCTCCAGCTGGCGAGCGCTGACCTGAAGTCTGCGCAGCTCTTCTCTCTCGGCAGCGTTGTCCTCTTTTATGTCGTCTGCACTTTCAAAGGTGTCATAGTACACCAACTCATCCTGAAATTCTGAAACACGTAAATATAAATAGTTGTGTGGATACACAGGTACAGGTCTTTCATGTTGTTGGAGCTATTTATTTAGACATTTTTATTTAGTTTACTTTTATTGTAAAGCAATATTGATTATTTATTGCTTATTTAGGTTATATTTTGATTTGTCAGAAGATCTTTTTTCTCATGATAGTTCTAGTTTAGTTCATTGTGATTGTTGTTTTAAATATATTTTGTTTTATGAGTCACTGATTGGGTAACACTGGGCACCTGTGGTTATATGTAGAGGTGGGAGGCACAGGACCAGCATGCACCTGGGTGGCCGATGTTTTTTTTTTACCAGCATCAGCAAAGAGAGGACGTGTCAGCGTTTAGTTTGTTTGGAAAATAAATTATCAGAACCAACAGACCCAGATGGACTTTACTTTCTTTTTGGCTGCGTCAACTCCGAAACCCCCACGGAGCGTCAGTGGACATTTGATTTATAGTTTTATTTTATTTTTTAATTATTTTAATTTTTTATTATAAGACATAAGACAAGACATAGATATAACACCTAGAGGACGACGAACAGTGGACACAACAGCATAAAGTCAGAGTATTGAGAAAAATAAAGAAAGAAAGAAAGAAAGAAAAATGCATGTGTACATGCGTGTGTGTGCACGTGCGTGTGCATGTGTGTGAGTGTGTGAGCTTTTTAAAAATTATTTAATTAATTTTTTTATTTAAAGAAACAAAATACATGGATGAAGGCAGATGTATATGTATAAGCGTATGCATGTACGTGGAATTGAATTGGTTTCGAGGCAAGGGGAAAAAATAAAAAAATAAAATGAATTAAGATAAATTAAGTAATCAATAAGATGAGTGGTGTTATGTTTGTAAAAACATAGTGAGTGATGACCAGATGTCGTGGTGGTCTTATTTGATTTCTCAGGACAAATGGCCACTCCACATGTGTTTGACAGACACGAGCCGGAACGTTTTCATCCAGACGCACCTGTGGTGAGACGTCCTACCTGACATCTGTCTGCGGATGCTGTCCAGCTGCGCGGTGAGGAGCAGCTCTTCACACTGCAGGATCTCAGCCTGGATGTGGTACAGCTGCAGCTGGTGCTCATAGTACTGCGTCTCCATGTGGTCTAAGAGGGCCATGGCGTCGTTACTGCTGCACAGACTCTGCATCTGAGGGGATGGGACACAACAACTTACCCCAAACAACTGTGTGCGTGTGTTTATGTGTGTTCTGTGGACACGTGTGTGTGTGTGTGTTGAGTGTTACTGCCACACCTCCTCTCGAAGTGTGCGCTTCCTCTGCTCCAGACTGATCTCCCTGGCCCTCTGGAGCTGCAGCGTTTCCTTGGCGACGGAGTAGCGGAGCCTCTCCATGCGCTCCACCGCCACCGTCCATGAAGACTTACCAAACTTACGCTGGTCCACCTTCATACGCTCATACACCCCTACACACACACACACACACACACAGAAACCTCGCATCATTCACAGGGGGGGCTTCTATTTTGTGAGGATGATATTTCAACTTTGTTTTTAGTCTAGTTGCTGAAGCTTCTTTCAAGGTGTGGAATGGGCTAGACCCACACACACACACACACACACACACACACCAAAGGCATTGGCCATTGTGTGAAACTTCCCACGATTTGAAGGGAAGGTTTATTACAGTAATGTAGAGGGAGACATCTATTGGCCACGTTTGGACATTGCAACTTCTTTCCACTAACATCTCTCACTTACCTGATTGTTTTTTTTATCCAATAAGTGTCAGATCATAAATGGACCAATCATTCGTGGATAAACCCTGTCCTTGTTTCCACCTGTCCCTGTCGAACCGCGGATGTCTGCACTCCCTCATGAATACAAAATCCCATTTGCCCTGTCGTTCAAACCCACACAGGTCAGCAGGCCGCCGTGTGTGTGTGCAGAGAGTGATTATTCAAAGTCTTTCCTCCACCGAGGTATTGATTTGACATTGATTTGACAGTGACAGCGATGGCATACTGTACCTTTCTGGGCTCTGGCAGTGATCTCAAAGTATTTTATCGTGAACTCCTGGATGTTGAGGACTGCTTCTTGAGCTTTCTTCTGCCAGTCAACGTCCTCTTTTTTTAGAGCTTCAATCCTCCTTGGGCCCAAGTAGTCGTTCTCCATGGAAATCTGTTGAGAGGACGAACATCTTTGTGTCAGCAAAGCAAAGAACGGCAGGCCTCAGTGAAGCCGGATGAAAAAATAAAGATCTAATATAAATTAAACACACTAAACAAATGTACCTGTTAGATTCAATTCAATTCAATTCAGTTTATTTGTATAGCCCTCCCTTGAGGAGAGAACAGAGGAGGATCCCTCTCCAGGATGGACAGGTGTCATAGATGTCATGTGACCAGAAGGAATCATTACACACTTATTAAAACACAGGAACAACACAATGAAGATGACAGAGTGGATGAAGAGTTGGTAGTCGGCATATTCCACCATCCAGACCTCCACGGTCCATCAGATGGAGGTAGAGAGGAGGAGTGGGCGGAGTCTCAGCAGGGCCATGGCCATGGCATAGATAGTCTGCATATATTAAAACATGAATGTGAAAGTGGTGATTATGGTTATTAATCATTTATTTGAGGTGACACAATACACCCAATGCAGTTAGAAGCACATTTATAAAAATCCAGACCCAAGAGATATACAATTGAGATTTAGAGGTGGTTGGAACATATTACCACCAAATGTGTTGTTTACAAGACAGTACAGTCAACCCCCCCCTCCCCCCCCCCTTCATGACACATGCTGGATAGAAAGAGTGTCTGACCTAAATGACTGCATGAATGAGGAACAGGACCTCAATGGCTTCACCAGAGACGGTAGGCCTGGAGAGGGAGCCACACTCAGACACTAAGCACTACGTTTACCATGTGCCTCTTCAAACCCTCATGCTAACACCATTCTGTCATACGAAACAAGTGTCAAACAACTTGCATAATCACCATTTAGATTGTTATTGCAAATAAGTAAAACCTGTAAAACGCCTTCTCACATTTTTCTATTAAGGGAAGATGTAAAAATAATGTCCACCATTTCTAAAGTTAACTATCAGAGGGAAACAGAAGCTACCCTTGCAGCACAAATAAAGGAAGCAGCAAAGGTCACAGAGCTGCATGTCTGACCCCGAGTTACCTCGGTGCACATCAGCACTCTGCACTACTCAGCAGTGCGCCAGGATCACTTACCACTGCAGTGTCCTGCTATCAGGTTGCCAGTGCTCATTCCTTTGATTTAAAAAAGAATGTCTGCATTGCTGTACATAGTGTGATTTGAGACCTGGAGAATTCACACACTGTCCATAGGTGAATGCTACTCTCTATAAACACGCTACCTCATTCATAAGCGTGCTTTCAAAAATATATTCTATATTTTTCATATCATATCTTTGTCATCTTGTCTCTCACTCCCCATATCACATCATGTGTTTTTATCTAAAACTATTTATTATACGTAGGTAGGCTATAAAATATAGTTTTTTATTTTATTTTTTTACATTTAGATACAACAAAAAACAAAACAGAGATAACCTTATTACACAGCATGAGCACCGTGTGACGAACAGAACCATTATAGTAGCTATACATGTCTAAAAACAGAAACGATGCAAAATAATTCCGAATTTGAGGGACTAAATGATCCATGAGGAATAAAACCCACAGCGACGGCATGTCAGGCGGACAGCAGCCACGGGAAGAAGCCACTCTGCACCCACACCGCACTGAGGCTGCAGTTCCTCCGTACTCCACATAGAGGCGCTAGTATATAAACTCCCCCCGCCCCTCCTGGACTATGCGGTTCTATGGTGTAATGGTTAGCACTCTGGACTCTGAATCCAGCGATCCGAGTTCAAATCTCGGTAGGACCTGACATTTTTTTACAAATACTTGTCTTTTCTGTAAAAATGTCTTATGTGTTTTTTCTTAACCAGCTGAATGTAGTACTTCAGTAAACATTTTATATCTAGCTTTTAAATACTGTAATAAGATGAGCGGGAAAATGCATGACATATTCTTACCTAAATTTCCCTCGGGATTAATAAAGTATCCATCTATCTATCTATCTAGCTTAGAAATTGATCATTTTTGTTACTGTGTCCTGTATACAGGAAACAAACTCAACAACATCAGTATCTTTATCAGTTTCACAAAATCAAGATGATCAGAATTTAAAATATTCCCCTTTCATAATAAATGTAATCTAGGATCTTAAAAAGTTGTCATCACAAAGTGATGAAAATAGAAATGTGTCACAAATTATCCTGAATATTACCTTTTTGAGGCGGCTGGGACAATCTGCCTCCTTGGCCTTTACTTTAATACCTAATACTTATTTTGATAAACAAATATAATTTGTTGTGGAACAATCTTTCACTTAAATTAATAAAGGACCTAACACCCTGCTTTCACTCATGTCTTGAACGGACAATGTGCCTCAACTTCCAAGGATAACATGAATTAAGAACCTTTGTTCAGCCCCACCTCTAACTCTGTCCTCCATTTTTCCATTTCTGCTGATCTCAGTGAACCAGCAGCATCATCATCCTGCACCTGCAGTAAACCTGAAGGGGCACACTCAACATGACTTATTCATGTCTCTGTGAGACTGTGGGAAACTGGAGCTCCATGGGGCTCCATTCCAGCTCACAGGATGTCACTCAACCCCCAACGGCAACGGTTTCAGATACTGCGGTTTAAGGCCCACTATGAAGCCCTTGCACACACACACACACACACACACACACACACACACACACACACACACACACACACACACACACACACACACACACACACACACACACACACACACACACACACACATGCATGAGATGGTCAAGTATACAACATTTATTATAATCAATCAGCAGCTAAATGACAGCTTGCCAGTTTAAAACTAGCTGTGGGTATGTTAAGCCCTAGGTTAAAGGATAAAAATGCCTAAAATGATCCCAAATGAAACAGTAATAGTCTCCTTTGAATGCTAAGAAGTCAGGGAATATCAACCCATTGTAAGTAAGACTATTAATATTACTATTCCAGAGTAAACTGAGAAGCATTATATAAAGAAACAGGATTTTTATGCTCGCTTAGTATGTATTCTAAATCCCAAATTCACAGATGTGTCCAAGCAGCCTGAATAGAGTGATAAAGGGTCGTTGACGTGGCCCCAGGCGGCCGCTAACAGTGCAAGCCAGCCTGACTTGATGAAGGTGGCTGGTGACTCCTCCTGCACAAGGACAACGTTTACCTTCAGAGTTTTCTACGATAAATCCCGTTAGAATTCGGCACCGACTCAACTTAAGAAAAGATTGTGGTTTGGGTTGAAATCAACCCTTTGTGACAGGAATGTGAACTCCTCCCTGAGACTCGCTGTGACTTACCATCGGCCCAAGCTTTACTGTGGAAGCAATCAAAACAATATTTGTTGTAATCTTTTGACAAGAACGTATATTTTCGTCAGTGTGTTTCGAGTCACGTTGCACATCAACAACTCTTTTCGGCTCGCGCGCGGCAGGTGAGCTCACTAGCACTTTTAGTATCTTCTCCTTGTTGGACGTCACCAATAGTGTACACCATTTTTCACTGATGCATTGAATGTGTTGTAACTCTGTTTGGCGGTTACACATGACATCTATTGCTTTGCTCCATCCTGGGAGAGAGTTCCTCCTCTGTTGCTCTACAAAAGGTTTCTTTCATTTATTTCCCCAATAAAGTTTTTGGGGGGAGTTTTTCCTGAAGGTCCCGGGACAGAAGGTGTCGTAAGTGTACAGATTGTAAAGCCCCGTAAAGCTCATTTCTAATTTGTGATTCAAAATACATTTAATTTAACTGAATTCAGAATTAGGATGTTTATCTGTGTGTGAGAACTGTGACGAGAAATGTTGCTTTGGTGTTTGCCAAAGAGGTTTTGGCAAAGTACTGGGTCCACAGATTTGGTCCCAAACGCTGCACAACCCTGAACACAAATACCCCCAATATGCAGAATAAGACGGGTGCCTCGCCATCTCCTGTGGATATGTGGTATCAGTGTTTACCTTGATCTGCTGTCTGCGGAGCATTGCTAGTTCCCTCATGTCTCTGAAGGGCTGCAGCAGGTACTGGTACAGCTGTGTGGAGGCCTCCAGCAGCCCTGCATAGGCCTCGTCTTCCTCCTTATACAGCTCCAACAGCTCCACCATGCTGTCCACGGTCTTGTGCTTCTCCAGCAGCTACAGGAAGTTCAATGTATCATCAACAAGCAACTTTGAGAATATCAGAACACATTAATATGTATAGCCCCTTTACAATCTCTGTAATGTAAGGCCTTGTTATCACGGCATCCATTGTTAATCATATTGAATGTAATGTGAAACATACAAACAGACATTCAGATAGTTGGGAGCTCCTCTCCTAAGTTCTGTGAGGTCTGGGATCTCTTCTCAGAGCGCGTAGGTCGACCCAACGAGATATCGCCACCATTGGTTGATTCGCCCCAACAACGCACCAGTGCCCTGTTTTAGCAGCTTTATTGGGAGCACATATTCGCAGCATGCAGCACTTTTTGTTTTTGTTTAATTTATTTTCTATACCTTTTTCTTTTTTGTTATTGTTTTTTGTATTATTTATTGTTATTTATTGTTATGCATGTTTTCTGTTTTTTGTTTCCTTATTTATAGTCTTTACATTGCTCAATTAATGCAAGGGGATATACAGTATGTGTGTGTGTGTGTGTGTGTGTGTGTGTGTGTGTGTGTGTGTGTGTGTGTGTGTGTGTGTGTGTGTGTGTGTGTGTGTGTGTGAGTGTGGGTGTGTGTGTGAGTGAGAGAGTTGAAGGTCAGAGAAGGTGGGATAGTGAGAATAAGCAAATGCTTCTACAATATTATATTATCTGCATTTCACAGCCAGTTGTTGATGTTGGGTTGTTGTTGCTTTTATAATTTTCTTTTCTGTTTGTGTATCAGATGCCTTGTATATTTGTTTTGGGAAAGGGAGGGGGGGGGGCTGTAATGTGTATCCTCACCATGTGGCTGTCTGATATGTCATCCTTTCACTCCTTATTTGTGAGGTCTATTGTACATTAAGTCTTGTTTTGTAATTTCCATTACTAAAAAAAGATAGTTAAAAGTACCGTAATTAAAAATGTGATGTAGATTCTTTCAAGCGTCTGTTAGGTACAAATCAGAGACATTTAGTTGAGCAGAAGGCCAACATCTGTGTCAGAATAGCAGTGTCAGCAGATCTGTTATCAACCCGTCAAGTGTTAAAAAGCCAGAAGAACATTGTTAAATACATCCTTGAGTCAGCAGTGAATGTAAACGTGCACCTCGCTGTGAGAGTAAGAGGGTACTTTAAAACTGTAAATAATAGGAGTGTATATGAGAGCAGTCTTGAAGCACAGACCAAGGGGAGAGAGCAGAGTCCTCATGCTGCTGGGATTAAGATCAATACACACACATCGTGACCAGACAGATCCATCCGGCAGCCGACCAGCACGCCCTGAAAGAGCCATGAGCTTAAATGGAGAGGGATGATCAATAGGCCAGTCTGTGTGTGTGTGTGTGTGTGTGTGTGTGTGTGTGTGTGTGTGTGTGCGGCTGTGTTTGCATGAGCTTCTGTACGGTCCAGTTGCCATGTCAGGGAGATGACGATGATCAGAAACTCTTCCTCCATCTTCAGAATGAATACACCTTCCAACAAACTGAACATCCCATTCAGTGACGGACATTTATTGAAGCAATGCGATGGCGCGCCGATGCGCCCCTCGTGTGTTGTGTTAGTCTGTTTTTGTTTTTTTTTCGTTTTTTTTACTTTTTGTTCTGGTTCCAGCTCTTTCTTCCAGAGAAGACTCTTGAACATCAGGGAACAACTCCAGCGGATTTACTTCCAACGTTTTTGTGGAGTGTGGGGACATTGGACATTTTGTAAGCTCACTCACTACCCCGAGGCAGCGGCGGAGAGAGGCCGGAGAAGAAGCTTCGAGGCGGGGGCATGCGGCACGCGAAGCGGCATATATTCTCTCCGCTGCGGGCATATTCTCCTCCACTGGCTGTGCAACAAACTGCTGGGGCTCCAGAGACAGGTGGGGAGAGAGAGAGACGTTCTTCCATCCTCCAATGTCTGTGCTTCACGGAATCATGGCAGTGGCTCGACACTCGACTCTGCGCTCAGCTCTTCAGCTCGCTGGCTTCCCTCGGACGGAAAAAGAAGGAAAAAAAAAAAAAAAAGGAAAAACGCTTTACCTCAACAACACTTGGGTGCAACAGCAGCGGGTGATTTCTACAGCACTGTTACGGACCCTTCTTCTTTATCATTCAAACACGTGAGTCTCCCCTCCCTCTCCCCCAGTCCGTTCTTATGCTCATCCTGCCGGAGTTGCGGATGACCGGGAACAACAAACCCACCAGAACCATGTGGAACTGTGGGGGGATGGGGACGGATTTTCTTTTTGTTCGGCTAGTTTTTTTTTTACCTTAACAAACCCTCAAAACTCCTAAATAGACAGTATATTATCGACCTACAGCAGAAGAGCATTAGCCAGAGATGATCAACAATCTACACTGCAACACTCAGGGCCAGTCGAGCATGGCCTCTCATCTGCTTCATCTGATTCCACTTCATTCCCTCACTGCAAACCTGCAGTGAGGTGGTTCCTGTGAGAAGTTCAAGAGGAAGAGGATGGGGTGGAGAGGTGCTTGGTGACAGCTGGGACTGAGATGTCTTCAGGACTGCTGGATGACTGGGGACTGCCAGCTGCTGGGACTGCTTCCAACAGCTGTAACTAGTATCAGCTCTGTAGGACAGCTGATCACCATCCAGTCCAGGGTGAGTTATAACAACGCAAAAGGGGAGCTCAGCAAGACTAAAGAAGGACAAGGAGCAGAAGAAGAGGACAGCAGGACCAGACAGGGAGAGGATACAGGTGCAGGAGTCCGGTGAGGTTTTAGAGGACTGTACTCTGTAGGCCGGCTGTAGCAGAAACTGAAACTACTCTGACTCTCTGCAAACAGCAATCTCAGCTGCTGACTTCTGCAGAGCAGATCCAGGGCACAGCTCAATCACCAACTTGCTTCACTCCACAGGCTGTGCTTCTGGCAAACCTGAAGCTTGAGCTAGTTCTGTCCTGAGACCATCAGCAGAGACACACCATCCCACAGACCATCAGCCCACCACAGCAGCCCATCAGGGCCCCACCATCCCACAGCCCCCCCCACCGCACCTGGCTCACACATCCACCCTGGAGCGCCTCCAGCAGAACTCTCCTGGCCTCAGCTCCCCCGCAAAGCCCCAGCCAGAGCGGGCCGGACTCCGTCTCCCCTCCACTCCTCCCCTGAATGCTCCCTCCGCCTCTGACTTGTTCACCGAACCATCCTCCCGTGTTCACCCTTGAACTCCTCCCCTCCCCAGCCTCCCACAAACATCCCCACCCAAACCCAAATCCCTCCAGCCCAAACCCTCTCCCTCCCCCGTCCTGACCTTTTGACACTGAGACCTGTCACCTGTCAGCCCTCAGACCGGCACCTGTCACACCCACCTCAACAGACCCCCCACCTGACCAGACCCACCCCCAAACACTCTGCCACACTAGCAGTTCCGGCACATCTGGACATAACTCTCCAGCATCACCTCCCCAGTCCACCTGACCAGGAACCCTGTTTGTGGACAGCAGCCTCCTCATCAATCAGGCCTTCTCTGCCATCATCCTGCCGACTCCACCTGCAGGTGGACTGCACCTGTCTCACAGGCACTGACTTGGACTGCCCAGCTGCTGCACACGGCTCAGAGACCTGGTGATCACAGGCTCCACCTGCCTCAGGTTCCCTCAAGGCTGCTGTTCCTCTGTTCCCCCCCCACTCACCTCCTCTGCTGTCTCCTGTGAGCTCCACCTCCACACACAGTCTTCGCGGACCACCAACTCTCATTGGACTTCACCACACCTGTGGGACCTGGGACCGGGTGGGATGGGGGACTGGGTGGGACTGTGACACAGGGAGATGGTAAAGACAGTGGAGAGAACTCTGACAACAGGGAGAGCCCCACCCAGGTTCAGGAGATTGCCCCAGACCCCCCACCCTGTGGTGTGTGACTTCAGGAGGCTCCATCCCACCCCATCTCCCACCTACCACTCCTGGGACGCGGCTCAGCCCACCTCACAGGATCAGGATGTCACTCCAATCATCAGCAGGAAGGCCCATCAGCAAATGTGTGATGTCCAATGTTCTAAGGGCCATCAACCTGCCAGGCAGCTGATGCCTCCATCTACCAGGCTGGCACCGGCCAAGATCTAGCCACCTCTCTCACCAGGCATCATCCGCTCCAGCCGCTCCCATCATCCAGCTCGGCTGCAATCTGCCAGGCTGCAATCGGCCAGGTCCTGGTCCTGTTGCCTTCTGGGTTCCCTCGACACCTCCTGTTCACTCCTTCCCTGCTGGAGAGTCCCTCCCACCCTGGACCCGCCTGTCCCCTCCCTGTCTCCCCCCTCCCTCCCCTCGCCATCAGTCCTGACTCCGTCCATCATGACACAAACTTACCGACCTGTGACACCTCCTACCTCTTCTTCAGGACTCTCTCCTCCCTCCCACCTCCTCTTCTCGGACTCCCTCCTCCCTCCTTCCTCTTCCTCCTCCTCCTCCCTGGTTTCCCCTCTTCCTTCCTCCCTCCTCCTCCTTCCTCCCTCCCTCTCCCTCCTCTTTTCCCCCTTTTCCTCACACCCACTTTCCACTCCACCACACAACATGTCACCGCGTCACTTTCGTGTTGTTTGTTTGTTGTTGTCTTTGTGTCTTGTTGAAAAATGTTTTGTCTTGTCATGTCCAAAATTTTCTTTGTGTTAAAATTTGTTTCTGATTCTGAAATTAGTTTGGGCCGGTTGGGGCTCTGCTGTTTTCCTTTTTTTTAACTTAATAAGGGCAGTAAGGAAAAGTTTCCTTCAGATGGTTTTCTGTCGTTTATATGTTGAGTGTGTGTGTGTCTTAACTGTGAGGGAGTGGAAATGACCGGGTGGAATGACGTGGGTCACGACCTCTGTTCACTGCCAGAATCAGAACAAAAAGGAAACGTCTTGGCCAGAAACATATCAGTATCTATCTATCTATCTATATATAGATAGATAGATAGATATATATATATAGATAGATATACGTGGACTCTTTCTTACTTTTCCCAAGATGGTTACAAGCAGATTTACAATCTGTACACTCAGAATATAGCTACAACCACAACAACACCAATTACCATAATGTGGAATGGAGGCTCTCCTCGTGAGTTCAAAGCAGGAGAATTAAAATGTCTTTTGAGCTTTAAAAACCGACTCGCTTTACACACAGAGGCCACTCCTTCCTGGGGTTTGGGGGCGCCAGCTGCACACGCCCATGTTCCCTGGGCTCCAACCTGAACATCAGGGAATTCTGTGATGCGATATGCAAACTCTTCCATGAATGCTCTTTCTCACCCCATCCCTCAGAGGACTTATTGCACTCTCTGGCTTCATAAGTCAAGGCTGCATCAATGCAGCCGGTGAGTATCAATAACATATCTGTTTATATTCAGAGCACTTAATCAATCATTAGCTGATGCAGAGGTGTACAAGCAGCATGTCTGGGGGGTGTAAGGCATGGTGTCTGCATCGTGTCTCCATGTCAAAGCAGTGCTATTGTTTGATTATATTTTACACATACAGAAGTGTTACACACAAATGTTTATTCATATTATTTCGTCAAGACATTTATGATAATTCAGAAAATCCATGTAGAACTAATATTCCCTCCCACAGATTATCAAAGCAGCTTTTTTCACATACATCTGAAGACAAGTATGTATTCTTGTTTTTATACTGAATGCTGAATACATATGCTGTATTGGAAATATTATATAATAACAAATCTATTTATGTCTATAAATGACAATTATTTCCTGATACATAGATTTTTCAAAAAATGTAAGTCCATTTGAACAATTTCTGTGACATGTTCTCAGATTTAAAGTTTAAGAACAAAAGAGACATCTGATATATAACATCTGATATTACAGTTAGTGACTCAATATCATTCAAAATGTAAATATAGTGTACTACGCAAACGCTCTAAATAATAACGACACTACAACGAGATGTTGACGGTAGGTCTTGGTCATCCCGCCTTGTTTGGGGCCGTCTCGTCCTGCTGAGACATACGCGTTGTCAGAAGAGGCTTTAAACAGCATTATCTTCTCTTTTACTTGGAATTATTCGTGTAATGAAGACGTATTTTGGAAAATGCGACAGACGTTTCCCTGAGTTTTCCTTTGGAGTCATCTGTGACCAAGAAGTGCTTAAAGTGTGTGTGTGTGTGTGTGTGTGTGTGTGTGTGCACTTGACTCTCAGCTGTGTAAGCAGCAGACAGCAGCCATGCTGAGTCTATCATATTCCGAAGAGACTTTAGATACAACCTGATTTGACAGATTCTTCCTTCTCTCCCTGGCCAGATGGATCGGTCTGTCCACCGTATTCCTGAGATAAGGCTTTAGGAATAAAAAGATAATGGAGACGGTATCCCTGTCAACTGTGTCATCTGTGTGCAATTATCTGTGTGTTTTTGTTTCGCCTACGCCAGGGGCGTCCAAACACAAACAAAATGAATAGAATGAGGTGAATTATGTCTATTTATATATATTTGATTATGCTTAAAGAAACAAAACATCTTGCATTACAACTTTCCATTAACAGGTTTTCATTTACTTTTTTATTACAAAAACCGTTGGCCGTTTTGTTTGTGCGGCTATAATCCGCTAGTTGAGCTAGCACGTTAGCTGCTATTTGCTAACGGTGTCTTCTCTAATATTAATGTTCCCACCGCGTCGGAAATGTTTTAACTTGCTGTCGTTTCTTTTGGTTCTGCCATATTTGTCCCAAACCTCTTTGATTCCTTTTGTTTTGCGGAGATCATGCCTTGTTGAAGTCAGAAGTCCACCTAGTGGTGGCCCTAAGTACTGCAAGTGCAAGTTTCATGTGTGGGCCATATTCCTATATATTTTCTGAATTTTCTGAGGGCCAATAAAAAATGGGCCACGGGCCGCAGTTGGCCCGCGGGCCGGACTTTGAACACCCCTGGCCTACGCTGATGTGGTTAGATTGTGGTTTGACTTTTTATAACTTCTGGTGACCTTTTTTTCTCACAGACCTCAATTAATTTCGTGTTTTAGTTATAATAAATGCATCATTAGTTAAACCAATACCAAGTTAAGTTGTGTTGTTTGGCTTATACCACGTGAAGGATATATTATATATCAAAACTAATACAAAGAGGTTCATGTTTAGAAAGGCTATGACAGCTCCATGAAGTTTTCTTGACTTGGCAGCCATTCATTTTGTATAACGTATGATGCAATATGCATTTCCTGGATGGGCCACATAGTTGTGTATATGTGTGAATATATAATATATACAATTTCAGTGAAAGGTTATTCACACATAGGAAATATATATTATTGATGCTTAAAATATACTTGTTTTTGATTGTGTGAGTTAAGACCCTCTTCTGTTTACTGCACTGCTTTTTTTTCAATTGGTTGAATTCTATTAACTATGTCTATTAGATACCTGTCTATACCTCAGATGAATGCATCACACTTCCACAGCACCTCGAGCAGCTCATGGTCTGCACAGCAAAAAGATGAGCATGTGATTCAGAGAACTCACACGTGTCGCCTATGATAGTGTGATGTTTGTATTTCATTGGAACTTTACAAAGAAATACAAACCACATGCTTATAGAAGACTTGCTGTGTGTGTGTGTGGGTAAGGGGGGGCACTAAGACTCACCTCCTGCAGGTGTATGGTTGCACGGCTGAGCGCCTCCTGGTACCCGGACCGCCTCAGCTCGCTCAGGCTCTCGTAGTACTCCTCTGGGTCGTCGTTTTCCGTGAACAGAACCTGCGAAAGGATCTTCCATCCGCACGTATCGAGCGCGTGGCCCAAGTACAACTGTACACGGTAGCAAAGCTCATCCACCTCGGTCTCCGGTACTTCGGCTCGGCCGAACAGCACCGTCCACATCCCGGCGGGTTCCTCCGGAAACACCGGGAGGCAGGGCTCCAGGTCCGAGTGGACCGAGCACAGCTGCTGGTGAATTGACCGCAGGTCCTGGAAGGAGAAGAGTCCGGCCCAGCTGCAGTCCTCCCTGCTCAGGAGGTCCAGTTCCTCCAGGTCCAGGCTGTCCAGCGCGGGGGGCGAGAGGTCCCCTCTTAGGGAGCGCAACACCTCGTGATCACCGGGACTGACGGGAGACGCTGCAGCCTTCATGTCGACAGGATTAGATGTGGTGGTTGTGACCGCCTTGGACTTAGTGCTGCAGCCTTTAACCACAGCCTCCTTGGCTCCTTTGCTAGGGCTCTGAGATACTTTATCTCTGACGTGACTTTCGGGCCATTTTGTTTCGTCCCCATCCTGCGCCGCCGGGTCCTTTATGCCAAAGCTTTTCCTCTGCGCCGTCCTGTTGTGACACGTAATGGCAAATTTACCCTCCACTTCATTCCAGGCAACGATAAAAACAAATTTATGCTTTTCCCTCTCCTCAAACGCATTCGGCCGGACGGCCACCCATCCCGACTCCACACTGTCCTCCATTGTAAAGGACATGTCTGCAGCGGAAAACAACAACAGTAGCTCGGGCCGACTAACCCTGCGGTGGCACCGGGAGAGCTGGATGCAGCTCAATGTGATGTGCGGTAAAACAGCCTCTTCCCGAACAACGTACGTCTCCTCTCCGACGTGACGCTGGAGGCTATCCTCCTCCTTCGCTCCGGCCGATGGATGAGGAGCAGCGCGGTGCCATCGCACACCTCTGGCCCACCTGCGTTAAACTCGGATGTGCGCCTCTCCCCAAACTCCTGCAGCGGTGCGCTGGTCGCCACCTCAAGAGACTCTGACACACAACATGCGACCGTTTGTTTACCCCGTCAGCTGTGCGCCGTTATGCTGGGTCTCTCCGTGCAGACTGCTCGTCATAAAGCACCATCCCCCGCAAACAGCGTTAAATGACACCAGTCTGAGGCGATGAGTCCAACCGCAGTGTCTTCTGGAAGGTTAGCGTCGTCTCCAAACTCATAACATCACCATGTTTTCTTCACCGTGTGCCCAAGAAGCCCACATACGCACAATAATATCGTTGGCTTCAGGTGTTATAAGAAGAATCGGAATTTCCAGAGACAATATAAACCAAGCGAAGTTTTAGCGTGACCGTTGTGTTTACAGTCGAATCAGTCTTCACTATATTGTTGCTTTTACCAAATCCCCTTTATTAAACCGTAGTGGGAACGGTTACATTAAGAGTTAAATGCAGTGCAGTCTTGCGAAATACTTTCTTAGAGTAGAGTTGTTGTGTCCGAGGGGCAATGAAGGCAACATTGGTATCTCCGTTTGAGTCGGTCACGAAGGGACGTGAAGCAGTTTATGTTTATGTATATTAAGGATCCCCGTTGGTCTACACCGGAGTGGAGACTACTCTTCCTTACAATATAATACAAATACGTAAAATGCAGAACAGCATGACCAATTATCACAAAAACACTTAGACTTAGAAAACAACATTTACATTAAAAGTAGGGCTGTGAAACGATAAAAAATTTTAATCGGGTTAATCACAGGTTTTTGTGGATTAATCATGATTAATCACATATTACCGATATTCTCGGTATATTTTGTGAGAACATAGAGATTTATGACAAAAGACGGATATATACATTTATACATTCTTCTATACAATGGTGCTGCAACTCAGCAGTTATTTAGCAGTTTTCTTCCATATGGAACATTAATACATCTTCATCCTAAACAGAATGTTTAACCCTCCTGTTACCTTTCGGGTCAATTTGACCCCATTCAATGTTTAATGTCGGTGTTCTTTGGGGTCAATTTGACCCCAGGCTGTTTTTCACTGTCAAACATATAAGAAATATCAACTTTTTTATTTATTTAAAGGGCTATTTAGGTAGTCAACAAACAAACATAAAGTACCTCACACTTAAACTTGGGAAGCAATATTAATTCTAATAATTTTCTGGAGGTTTTAATTGCTGGGGTCAAATTGACCCCGAGGGTAAAATATGTTATTAAATGTAAAGGTAACGGGAGGTTAAACAGAACATTGTTCTCTTGTTTGTCAACCATTAACTCCACCATGATACAATCTAAAGGCCTCTGGTCTTCCTTTAGCAGCTGCTGAGGCAAACTGACTGTGTGGGTTTTCTTCATGAACTGGGCCGTGATGAAAGGGACGGCGGGGACACCGCTGCAAAGCTGAAACCTCACCGGCCCGGACAGGTGGACAGATTGACAAGTGACTTTTTTTTTGCTCGGTCCCGATGCGCGCGCACGGAGCTCTGTGGCAAGCGAGACGGAGATCGATAAGTGTTAACGTAACGCGAAGAGACAGAAATGACATGCTGCTGTGGAGATACGATCAACAACAGACGTTTAGTTTAATAAAAGAACAAAGACGTGCTCTAGAGAACATGTCAGGGGGCGGGCCAATCTCTTTAATGTCATGCGATCTACCGACACTACGCCGCGATCGACTGGCAGGTCGCGATCGACGTGTTGAGACCCTGATCTACAGGAAGTAAAAGTCGTAACAAGGTTTCCGGAGGTGAACCTGCGGAAGGATCATTACCGATGAACAGACCGTCTGCATGAGAGCGGACAGAGTTCAGGTTGAAGTGGTGGATTGGAAGCTCATTTTGCAAGTGACTTTTTTTTCGTCACGACGACCAACAACAGACAGATTGGAAGCTCATTCTGCGCATGCGTTAAAAAAAATAACTAGTTAAACCTGTAATTGAATTAACTGAGTTAACGCGTTATTTTTCACAGCACTAATTAAAAGTAAAATAAAAAAATAAAAACCTAAATACCTTAAATACCTAAAATAAGAACCTAATCTACTATAATTTCCTTTCTGATTATTGCTGCCTTAAGTTTCCTTTTGAAATCACTTTTTTTTTGCATATGAAGCGTTCACAAAATGATCATGTTAATAAAATGCTAAAATAAAGAAAGACATTTTTATAATATATATTTCAAAGATAATTTTGCAACACAATTCATTTTATGTAAAAATAAATAGTTTGTGAATGACTGATTTAAGTATCAACTGACATAGCAGCATAAGACGTGTGATGGCTTCAGCTCATTCAGCTGATATAAAAGCTGAAATAATGTATTCATTGTGTTGTTCCTGTGTTTTAATTAGTGTGTAATGATTCCTTCTGGTCACATGACATCTATTACACCTGTCCATCCTGGAGAGGGATCCTCCTCTGTTCTCTCCTCAAGGGTTCTGACCTTTTACCCTGAAGGGTTGTTTGGGAGTTGTTCCTGATTCCATGTGAGGTCAAAGGTCAAAGGTCAGGGATGTCTATGTGTACAGATTGTAAAGCACTCTGAGGGGAATTTCTAATTTGTGGGGTGAATTACTTCAGGGCATGTTTTATTCAATTCAATTCAATTCAGTTTATTTGTATAGCCCATTTTCACAAATTACAAATTCCCCTCAGAGTGCTTTTAGAAACAATTTGTGTTCTTACGATGTGTGAATCAGGATAAAGGTCAGATAAGTGTCTCCTCAAATATCCTGACCTGGTTCAGTGTTACATAAGTCACCGGCTGGTAATGAGTAGCGAATGAAATGAGCCATGTGTCAGTCAGAGGGAGAGAGAAGAGACTCTGGCCGGGAAAACAAATCAACATACTTGTAAATATTTGATTTGGATAAATCCAGCAACAAGTCAAAGTCAGTTTTATTTGTCAATTTTCCATATGTGCAAACATACAGAAGATCGAAATTGCGTTTCTCTTCTGTCCAACATAAAGTGAATTGTGCAACATATAGACAACATAGAGTGCAAAAATAGTAAAAAAACATGTAAACATAAAGTGCAAAAATAGTAAAAAACATGTAAACATATAGACAACATAAATTGTGCTAGCAGCATTCAGACATGTGAGTCTGAAAGAGGACGGAGTCGGAGGATGGGGAGAGAGTTCAGCTTCCTGACAGCCTGGTGGATGAAGCTGTTGGACAGCCTGGCGGTGTGAGCCCGGAGGCTCCGGTATCTCCTCCCAGAGGGCAGGAGGCTGAAGAGACCGTGTGAGGGGTGGCAGGGGTCACTCACAATCGAGGTCGCTTTGCGGGTGAGGCGGGTGTTGTATATGTCCTGCAGGGATGGGAGGGGGGGGAGTGAGGCACCCATGATCCTTCCAGCTGCCTTCACTATGCGCTGCAGGGCGTTCCTGCTGTGGTCTGTGCAGCTTCCGCCACACACAGTGATGCAGTTGGTCAGGATGCTCTCGATGGTGCCGCGGTAGAAGGTGCACATGATGGATGGGGGCTCCTGCTTTCCTCAGTTTCCGGAGGAAGTAGAGGCGCCTCTGTGCTTTCTTTGCCAGCGATGTAGTGTTGGCTGTCCACGAGAGGTCCTCACTGATCTCCACCCCCAGGAATTTGGTGCTGCTGACCTGCTCAATGTCCGCACCGTTGATGGTCAGTGGTGGGTGATGGGTGTGGCCTTTCCGGAAGTCAACAACGATCTCTTTGGTCTTGCTGTTGTTGAGCAGGAGGTTGTTGGCTCCGCACCACGTGGTCAGAAGGTTGACCTCCCTCCTGTAGAGGGTCTCGTCATCCTTGGTGATGAGACCTATCAATGTTGTGTCGTCTGCAAACTTGACCATGTGATTGGTGCTGTAGCTGGTTTTGCAGTCGTGAGTCAGCAAGGTGAAGAGCAGGGGACTGAGCACACAGCCCTGAGGGGCCCCTGTACTCAGTGTGATGCTGCTCGAGGTGTTGTTGCCAACACGTACTGCTTGTGGCCTCTCACTCAGGAAGTCCTGGTTTGCTGTTTTTTGTATGTAAAACATAAACATTCAAGAGATTATGTTACTCTAGTCAGTCATCAGGAGACATGTGGTTGTGGTAAAATGTTTTATTCCTGCTTTTGATGATCCTTAATCAGCCGGTGTGGCCATGGAAGGGCATTCGGGACGTCCAGAAGCAGGCAGAAGGTTCTCCCAGTACTCTCGATGAGCCCTGAGACACATTTAGGGAGATCAGTTGGTTGTGCAAAGGCAGAAACAAAGACTTTTCCCAGTCATCCTATCCTTTATTTGTTAAATGATCTTTTGTGTAAATGTGAGCTCTGATGACGGTTGACTGTCTTTAGTAAAAAACAAAGCCTAATCTAACTAAAAGAGCAACAGCGGTTCTGTTCAGCCTTACCGGGCTCTGACCCAGGGTTTAGTGTGCATCGCCAGGGCAGCTCCCCAGAGTCCGTGCTTCTCTGAAGCCGGTGGGAGGAATCCTCTCTCTGCAGACACCTCTTCTGCTATCGCTCTGATGTGGTAGGGCTCAAATCCACAGCAGCCACCGATGTAGCGGATCCCAGCATCGTAAGCCTCTCTTGCATATTGATGGACGTCCCAGCGGGTCATCGACCTGGTCTCCAATGCTGAGAGGGTGTTATCAAATATCTTCAAACTGCATATATGGGGTGGCAGACACAGCTCTACACTTACAAAGCTTGTTTGTTACTTACAATAAATATGCAATAGGATGTTTGCTTTCAGATCAACAATACAAATGTCCCCACACATATCTTTCTTTCCAACACGTGAAAATACTGACCGAATGGGAACTCAGGTAGTGAGAGATATCCGGTGTGGTTGCACTCAGGTGTGTGGAAGCCCAGAGGCTGAATCATGAGATGAGCTTTGAGACCAGCTTCCTCCAGTCCTGCTTTCATCAACTTCACTGTACGAAGGCATGTCAGAGGGTCCAAGTGGCAGTTTATTCCAACCATGTCAGCTCCTGCACATGAACACACACAACATGTTCAGATAGTGGAGCTCGAACACAAAGTCAGACTTGAAGCATCACACACAGAAGGCCAGTTTACCGGCTCTGACCAGCCGGACAGCACACTCTCCAGGTGGGACTCCGTGCATGTCTCCTTGGGGGGAGATGCAGTGTTGCCCCCACTGGTTTACTGCTGCTCTTCATCACCTCCACTGCCCACACCGCTTCTTCCACATGTTCAAAGTACTACAGAGAAAATGCAATCAATAAAGCTTGGCTTAAAAAAAGAAGCAGTACAAAATAAAAACACTGAAAATGTAATTAATCAATTAATAAATATTTTGTTGCCACAATTACTTTTTAAAAATGCCACTGAGGACTTGACAGGTAGCACATGAGTTTATCAGAAACCAAAACAGTGAGATAAACAAGGGAACAGTTATGTAGAGTTGCCTAGCTATTATTACATGATCATTATTATTACAATAATGTTGTTAATTGTTGAGATCAAGCACATTACAATAGATTGTACATAGTTATTCTCCTTGGAAATAAAAAATACAATTATTCCTTTTATTAGTCATACCTCCACGATAAAGAAATCAAGGTCCTTCTTGAGGAAGTCGTCCATCTGTTTCTTGAAGATGGCCTTGACTTCAGTCTCGCTGTGACTCTCCACATAACAGGGAGTCTGAGACACGCCCCCAGCGACCAATGCATCCCCCTCATTGGCTACCTCCCTGGCCAGGTCACAAGCGGCCTCGTTGATCTGAGCCCCCTGAATCAGACAGAAGCAAAGTGGACCATCAAGATGATACTGGAGTCATGTTGGTCATGTAAACAGAACAATGTTCTTGTTTGATGGGAACGGTTTGTACTGACGGTGATGCTGGTGACATTGCCGCTGATCTCCAGTTTATCCTCACTGCAGTAGAAGGTGAACATCTGGATCACATCGGCTCCGGCTCTCAGGAACTCCCTGTGCAGCTGCTGCACTGGCAGAGAGACAGAGGAGTGGCTTCTGTGAAACAAACTCAAAGAGATAGACTCTGCACAGATTCTGATTGCATTGTCCTGCAGAGGCCATCGGTCAAACTAAGTTATTGTTTTACTTTTTAATGGGTTTAAACATGTCGTGTAAAGTTTAACGGAAACTTTGCACAGATTCAGACAGTAGGTTGTGAAGTGGGGCATATGTATTTTCCCCTGGGTTAATCCAGCCGTGGGCGGTTTCTACCTGCTTCAGGATGTTCAACAGCTGCCTCAGGTGTCCAGTGTCCAGCCTTCACATAGCCACGTCGCTCTAGCTGCATCACATAACCTCCATCTCCTACAACCACCTCCCCAGCATTGAGTCGATCCAAGATACCCTGGACACACACACACACACACACACACACACACACACACACACACACACACACACACACACACACACACACACACACACACACACACACACACACACACACACACACACACACACACACACACACACACAAGGGTGCTCCTACTCAATACTGAGCAAAGGGTCTGAATACTTATGACCATTTGATATTTCAGTTTTAGTTTTTTTAGACATTTGCAAACATTCTACATTTCTGTTGTCTGTCCAGATGGGGAGCTGAGTGACATTAATGAGAAATAAAATGACTTTATTATTTTAGCAAATGGCTGCAATGAAACAAAGAGTGAAAAATGTGAAGGGGTCTGAATACTTTCCGTACCTACTGTATGTTATGTAAGCTAAATATCCCTTCAGGGCTCAAACTAGATGCAGAGCTCTGTAGAGACAGATACCTCAGGCGCCTCGACAGGTTTCACGTGATGTGTTCATTTGAAAAATAACTGATGGATAATTGCAAGGAATTCTGGAAATGGTTCGAGTCTCACTTTGTTGGCCAATTTTGGGGAAATACTCTCAATAATTATTTTAGATATTCAGATGTACAATGTATCCTGAATTATAGGCCAAGGTGTTCAACACAATTCCTTACAGCTTACAAGCCTTAAAAATGATATTCTGAGTCTGAATAGATAATATGTTACAGTGAAATATACAGACATTCATACATAAAATAACTGAATAAACGCTCAATGACAGAACGGTATAAACAGTGTGATAAAAATCGTAACTCAGTGTAATTTAAAAAACACATTTCATATCTATATTTAGCAGCAGGCCTCGTGGCTCCAGACATTCAGTCCCTGCTCACAGCCGAGCTGCTCGTCGGTGAAGTTCACCTCAAATCTGATCGACTCGGTCGAAATACGAGATCACTAGTTCCTCTCACTCACCCTCCTCTTGCTCGCCATCGTAGACGAAGATCCAGGTCCGAGGAGCTGGGGAAGCTTTCAGAGCAACTGGGATCAAAGTTCGCCGCCGCCGCGGAGGGGGCGTGGCCTGATGAGGGAGGGAAACGATCAACATCGACAACTCGTCACAGGCTTGAAATAATGTTTAGTTAGTCAATGACAACTCGGTTCGCTCAACGCGTCAGTCACTGTTGCACATGTATGGCGGAAATACACACAAACAATGTAAGAACGCAGTGAATTAAAGAGGCAATAATTTGTACACACTTTGTTTATCTATACAGGAACACATGCTCAATTCAGTTTATTTGTAGAGCCCATTTTCATAAATTACTAATTTGTCTCAGAGTGCTTTACAATCTGTACACATAGACATCCCTGACCTTTGACCTCACATGGGATCAGGAACAACTCCTAAACAACCCTTCAGGGTAAAAGGTCAGAACCCTTGAGGAGAGAACAGAGGAGGATCCCTCTCCAGGATGGACAGGTGTCATAGATGTCATGTGACCAGAATGAATCATTACACACTAATTAAAACACAGGAACAACACAATGAATGTTGCCAACTATGCCATGCCCTGTTGAGACTCCGCCCCCTCCTCCTCTCTACCTCCACCTGCCTGATGGACCGTGGAGGTCTGGATGGTGGAATATGCCGACTACCAACTCTTCATCCACTCTGTCATATTCATTGTGTTGTTCCTGTGTTTTAATTTTTTGTAATGATAAACTGAATTGAATTTAATTGAAATTGAAAAGAAAGCAGTGAATTAAAGAGGCAATACTTTTCACACACATTGTTTACATATACAGGACCAAATGTTGCATTGTTCTTTTGAAAAAACATTGGTTGGAAGAACATAGCATTTAACAAACATTTATTTAGTGAACATATTTCACCGCAGATTAAAACAATCAATCAACAACCGATAAATCTATGAAGATGTTTTACAATTATTATCTTTATTAACTAAAAAGGCAAACTGTGTAAAATGTATTTGTTGAATGGATCGTTTATACAGTTCCTGGAAGCAGAAAAAGTGTATTCACTGGTGACTGAGCCCAAGTTATGAAAGGTGGAGAGCACTGACCGACTAAACGATGCAGTGAAACAATGAAAAGGCCTTTTGAGTACAAAGCTAATCACAAGTCTCTGTAAACAACTGGGTGTTGGATCAGTTCATTAACTCTCATTCTTGATTTCTATTTAAAGTAGATAATCTGATCAGACATAGTGTCTATAAGAGATTATATTGGTTTGTTAGATTCCAGCTGTTTTTCATAATCATCAGCTGCTGTGGCCATGGAAGGGCATTTGGGACGTCCAGAAGCGGGCAGAAGGTGTTCCCAGTACTCCCGATGAGCCCTATAACACAAATATTGGTAGATTAGTTAGTTGGAAATCAAAATCCAGAACATGCCATTTCATCGCATGTACAATACATACAACAGTTTTCAGTCTTTTGTTTAAGAAATTGCTCAATGCAGATGTAGCAGCTTCATTTGAAGAGAGCAGCAGCGGTTCTGTTCAGCCTTACCGGGCTCTGACCCAGGGTTTAGTGTGCATCGCCAGGGCAGCTCCCCAGAGTCCGTGCTTCTCTGAAGCCGGTGGGAGGAATCCTCTCTCTGCAGACACCTCTTCTGCTATCGCTCTGATGTGGTAGGGCTCAAATCCACAGCAGCCACCGATGTAGCGGATCCCAGCATCGTAAGCCTCTCTTGCATATTGATGGACGTCCCAGCGGGTCATCGACCTGGTCTCCATCGCTGAGAGGAGAATACAATATTTATTTCTCGGCATTTTGTTATATTTGTCCTCTCACCAAACTTTTATGGAGAGTTTAAAAAGTAGCACATGAGCGTATAGCTAAATATACACAAATACAGTTTGAAAACCAACAATACGCTTAAGTGCTCAAAGAGGGTTCAAAGCATGTGCTGCTCAGCTGCGCGTGGTCCTTCAGCACATCTTCAGCCTGAGCCTCAGCCTCATGGTCGTCCCTCTCCTGGGCGAGACATCCTGCCTGGTTCCTGCCCCCATGGGAAAGCAAGCGAACCCCCTCAGTGACTACGGACCAGTGTCTGACTTCACATGTCATGAAGTCACTGGAGCGGCATGGTCCCGAGGCTCCCCCGGTCCTCTCTGGGCCCATCTCTGGAGCCTCTTTGCCTACCAGCTCCGCACTGGAGTGGAAGACGCCGACATCTTTCTGCCGCACGGAGCTTATACTCACATGGAAGAGGCAGGCAGCACTGTGAGAGTCATGCTCATTGACTTGTTTCCAGTGCTTTAACACCAGAACACCTGCCCTGCTCAGGACTCAGCTGCTGGACATGGATGTGGGTGCTCCACTAGTGGCCTTGGTCAGCAACTACATCACAGGTCGGTGTGTCAACATCGACGATAAGATGGACTGGACTAAAAAATACTGAGGCTCTTTAACAAGGAAGGTCAAGGCAGCCTGTATTTCTTCAGGAGAACTCGTTCAACGTCTGCAGAAGCATGCTGCAGACGTTGCATCACTTGGTGGTGGCCAGCGTTATCTCCTGAGCTTCAGTGTGCTGGGGAAGCAGCTGATGCCAACAGACCCAATGAGCTCATCAGGAAAGCTGGTTCTGTCTTGGGAGTCGAACTGGAGCCCGTGGTGGAGGTTTTAGGGAGCAGGCTGAGGTAAGCACTCTGTATTCTGGACAACTGAAGTCACTCCAGACTGAGACCCCCGAGGTGCACCACAGAACGCCACAGGTCGTCTTTTCTACCTGTGGCCATCAAACTATACAACTCCTCCCCCTTCTGCAGGTGGCCACTAAATCATCGGACACTTTTAACAATAACCACATCATGTGCAATATTACATTTTACATTTCAATCTCATGTGCATAGTGTTTTGTTATTCTTCTATTGTAATCGTTGATCAAACTCTGGCACGAGAGTTTCTGTGAAGATTACTAAAGTTCTATTTTATCTTATTTTAAAGGTGTGGAGTCCGGGGTTGGGTTATTTGAGCAGGATCATGTAATTATTGACCCATGGATCCCGTTTGGCCAACATTGTGTTGCTATTTTCTGCAATTCTTCTGCAAGACATTCCATGAATGCAGTAGAATAACGATAATCTAATTGAATGAAAACCGTCTTTTCTGTATTCTGCACGAAAGTATTATTCAAATACTGACCGAAGGGGAACTCAGGTAGGCTGGTGTATCCACCTAAGTTGCACTCAGGTGTGTGGAAGCCCAGAGGCTGGATCATCAGATGAGCTTTGAGACCAGCTTCCTCCAGTCCTGCTTTCATCAACTTCACTGTACGAAGGCATGTCAGAGGGTCCAAGTGGCAGTTTATTCCAACCATGTCAGCTCCTGCACATGAACACACACAACATGTTCAGATAGTGGAGCTCGAACACAAAGTCAGACTTGAAGCATCACACACAGAAGGCCAGTTTACCGGCTCTGACCAGCCGGACAGCACACTCTCCAGGTGGGACTCCGTGCATGTCTCCTTGGGGGGAGATGCACAGTGTTGCCCCCACTGGTTTACTGCTGCTCTTCATCACCTCCACTGCCCACACCGCTTCTTCCACATGATCAACAAACTGCGGGAGTGATAAACAGTGAACATCAGCATATTACCTTCTGTTGTACAGTTATTCCTCTTAGTGCGGCTCATACCTCCACGATAAAGAAATCAATGTCCTTCTTGAGGAAGTCGTCCATCTGTTTCTTGAAGATGGCCTTGACTTCAGTCTCACTGTGACTCTCCACATAACAGGGAGTCTTGGATACACACCCAGCGACCAATGCATCCCCCTCATTGGCTACCTCCCTGGCCAGGTCACAAGCGGCCTCATTGATCTGAGCCCCCTGAATCAGACAGAAGCAAAGTGGACCATCAAGATGATACTGGAGTAATGTTGGTCATGTAAACATAACAATGTTATTGATGGGAACGGTTTGTACTGACGGTGATGCTGGTGACATTGCCGCTGATCTCCAGTTTATCCTCACTGCAGTAGAAGGTGAACGTCTGGATCACATCGGCTCCGGCTCTCAGGAACTCTCTGTGCAGCTGCCGCACTGGCAGAGAGACAGAAGAAAAGAAACTTTTATGAAAAGCACTGTATGCAAATAGAATTGACTCATGTCGTGTGAATACAGGTGGAAGTCACATGCGGCCTCTACCTGCTTCAGGATGTTCAACAGCTGCCTCAGGTGTCCAGTGTCCAGCCTTCACATAGCCACGGCGCTCTAGCTGCATCACATAACCTCCATCTCCTACAACCACCTCCCCAGCATTGAGTCGATCCAAGATACCCTACACACACACACACACACACACGTGTGGAAATGGGGAAAAGAGGTTTTAAGTTTGCTGCTCCTGCGGCTTGGAATGTGCTGCAGACAGACCTGGGTCTCCGGGAGCCGGTCTCCTTAGGTGTTTTTAAAAATAGATTGAAAATATTGGAGGGAAATTCATCTAGCTGTAGATGTTTTATATGACGGAGGTATGTGCTCCTGTGTGAGCTGGGTCGTGTTGACTTGAGTCGTAGTTTTGGTTTTATTCATGCTGTGATTTTGTTTTTTGTTTTATATATTGTCTGTCACTGTTTTATGTTGTATTGTATGGAACTTTGTGTGACGTGCTGCTGCTGCTGTCTTGGCCAGGACACTCTTGTAAAGGAGATTTTTAATCTCAATGAGGCATTTAATGAGGTTAAATAAATTTAAAATTAAAAAATTAAAAAACACACACACACACACACACACTCACACACACAGAATTACCGGGTATGACACCTCTGGGTCATGCCAGGTGAACCCTGCCGAATGAAATCAGTTTGTGTCTTCGCCCTAAATAAATGATGTCAGAGTAAACAGTAAAAGCCTGATATGCATATCCACAGCTAGCCTGGACTACTCTCGTGTGTTAGTAGACACTGCGCGTGAGGATATCCTTTTTGATGTTTAATAGCAGGTGTACTCGAATGGAGAAGAAACGCGCGCACTACTCAGCACTGGCATGGCACAGTTGCTCCTTAACTTGGAGGCAGTCATCGACGCGTGGACTGAATAATGAGCTGCTCGAAGCTTCATGCGACAGACTGGTCTGGGTCCTGCAGCGACAGACAGGTCTGGGTCCTGCAGCGACAGACAGGTCTGGGTCGTGACTCATACCTTTCTCTTCTTGCTCTCCATCGTTGACGCAGTCTCCGTGCAGTCTGCAGGAACCGGTTTGCGCTGGTTTATTTCAATACGCTCTTTGGTCACTGCGCCACTGAAATGATATCTCACGAGATTAACGCAGCCATGTTTAACCCATAAACCACTGCGCTATCCAGACGAGGCGGATCATAGAACATTATATTATTATTTATTAATTGTTGTTTTGTTTGTCTCGCCTGTTATTCACGATGAGAGTATTTGTATAAAAATATTATTATATTGTTATAATTATTAGTTATAATGGTATTAGCCTTTGTAATCATCTTTATTTTAATGTTACTCAGAACACCAAAATCCAGTTTGGAACAATCACAATCTGTAATCCTTTCAAAGGAGTTGTGGGCACTGCAACATACATGGCCATTAAATCTACCTTTGGACCCCGTTAGCCTTGAAAAACAATGACACGTCTAGTCAGAGAAACGGATTATACAAGTAGGTTAGATAATAATTATCAAATAAGGGAAAAAGAAAAACAAATGATTGATTTCTCCACGTCAACAAACGCCTCGCCGCCAGGGGGCGCTGCTCCATTTGATTGGAGCCTGAATCTGACGTCACTTCCTGGCGGGATTTCCATCTGAAAACAGAAGTAAACAAAACCCGTGAAGTATTTATTATGACACATTAACTGTGGTACATTTGATGAGTGTAACGTTAACGAACAACGTTAACCGGCAGAGGACGACGTCATGTCTGAATAACGTCACCGTTTGTCGTAGGACCGGAAGAATCACGTGATCTTTAGTTATTTTGGAGTTACTTGCAACTTTAAGCTCAATCAAACCAGGTGAGCTCTCAACCCACTTCGCTATTAAAGCGTTAAAACCTCAACGGTCCTCAATATAACCTCACCTACGTTACATAGACGTTGCATATTAACCGAGGTAATTTTAACGTTATTACTTTAGTATGTATTTGTTATGATATTTAATACTTCCACTACATCGCCAGCAGAAATTGTACTTTTTACTTCAGTTAACACTTTGCAGATTTTCATTTTTTTACACACATAAACTGAACTTATTGCTGAACAATTCAGTGATTCACTCACTTTGGCCCTTATGGGTTAGTTAGTTAGTTAGTTTTGGGCTATTACATTTACACTTTGTGTGGTTGTTTTTCTATTGTTTTACACTTTGCCTTCATGTTTTCTCTTGGATATTATCTTATTAGATGTAGCAAATGAGTAGTAATTCATTATTTTGGGTCTGAAATACTATCTGACATATCTGATTGGATTCGTCCCGACAGGCACCGCCACTGTTGTGTGATGGACCCGTCTGACAACGCGGGGAGCCGCCAGCCCACGGTGGAGGCCGTGGCTCTGAGCTATGGTCCGGCTCCTGACGGCTCCACCGGACAGAAAGACGCCCAGCCTGCAGACATGCTGAGGTTTTATATCCGCATCAGCTTTAATACTTATTTCATTGTGGCTGAGTGCTTCTTTATTAACTAATCAAACTTTTAACCAAGTGTTTCGCAGTCTCATCCACCTGGACCATGACACACATGACCTCCTGTCATTTTAAATTGCTGAAATTACTGTTTTTAGAATAAAACAACAGATGTCCAACCAGTGCTTTGAGATGGCCGTACAGCTACAATCAGGTACATAAGGAGCATGTTTCCATCATATTGAACTGTCCCAAACATTAAGCATTAATATTGTTTCCTGAAACAGGGAAAAGTAAGAGATCATGCAGCACATCTGAAGCTGGGAGAGAATTGTAAGTATTTAAAACGATGCTATTAAAATGTTGACCACCTGAATGATAAGTCAATTTAAAATGGTATAATGTTAACAAATATATATTTGAATACACTTTGCAGGTCAGAATATGTGAATGAACTGGACAGAGTCAAGACGATTCATTTTATCAGCACGTTGACGCTGCACAGGTAAACTGATGACCTTTTTCAAGAGGGAGTTCCCACCATAAACTGTATATAGAAGTAAAATAAAGAAGCAGTAATCCTTGACCAATTATTGATTGTCTTTCAGAATGCAGATGTGGCACGCTATTGGAGAAAAGCTGAAACAGAATGACTCAGAAGCCCTGTAAGTCAATTCACAACATAGTGACGCAACTAAAAACACATATTTTTGATTATTTTGACACTTGTGTTTTTCTCAGTGCCCTGAAAGCTGAGAACGATCGCTGCATGAATCTGTGTTCACAAATAAAACAACTTCAGCAAGTAAGCAGCCTCATTATCTATTGTGTGTGTATATAAGTATATATGTGTGTATATATATATGTATGTATATATATATAGAGAGATTAAGTGTTTGTCTGCAATTATATTGCCATGTTAAAAACAATATTAAATAGTTTTATAACTGCATTAACGTCAGAGGAAGTGGCGCTCTGTTTATGCTGCTGTCTGTAGACGCATTAGATGAGCTCACGCTGTTCAGGATGGTATCGTAGACAAAAGAGGTGAGAAGAGTTGTTAATGCCCTTCTTTATGAAGTTATTATTCAAGAAAAATGTGGATACATTCTGGGAGTAGAACAAGGGTCGTGATGCTACACTGTCAACAGAGTTATTACCAACAGCTGAATAAAACAGAACATTGAAGGAAACTCAACAGAGGCAAATGTATTTTTTTTGTAATCAAAATAAAGATAGACAATGTACAATTATACATCAATAGTGTTCTGTGAAAATGAGATCATGAATTCTGAACCCGAATCCTTTTTGTTAACAGGAGTCGAGAGTTTTTCAAGATGAAATCACAGAACTACAGAAGAAGAGGCTCGGTACGTTTTATCATCAATCACGGAAAGGTACTATTAGATTTAGCGTTTACACGGCCCAGTTTGCTGACATTTGTTGCATGTGTAGAGATGAAGCGGCTCACGCATGAGAAAATGAAGGAGATGGATGAGTTGACGTCCAAGGCAGGCCACCCCGATACAGAGAAGTACAAAGCTGTGTTGGAGAGAGGCCAGGCCAACCTTGAGAAATACAAAAAGATGACCGTCATGACACAGAACGTCCTCAGGGTAAATATATCGGACAGAAATTGTGTTTAAATGAAATACAGTATCTGTCAGAACAATGGATGAAACTAGTGAATGCCTACGATGACATTTGTATGAATGTAAGTGTTTATCTTCAGGGCATCCTCTTGGCCTGTAAAGTCAACTGGATGGATGATCCCAAACTTCGAGACATCGCCATGACGCTGGAGGAATTTTCTATTTCTGACTAGAGAATACATTATTAACTGTATATGTGTATGTATTATATTGTCCAATAACTAAACAATAAAACTGCTAAAACCACGATTGTTATACGATTAATTTAAAATAGTGGTGTAGATGCGTCCACCTGCCACCAGAGGGCGACACACGGGGGGCAGGAGAGATGAAGCTACTCCACTTCCTGTTAGAGAAGAAGAACTGACAACTTCGAGACATCGCCATGACGCTGGAGGAATTTTCCGTTTCTGACTAGAGAATAAATGATTTACTGTATATGTGTATGTATGATATTGTCCAATAACTAAACAATAAAACTGCTAAAACCACGATTGTTATACGATTAATTTAAAATAGTGGTGTAGATGCGTGCACCTGCCACCAGAGGGCGACACACGGGGGACAGGAGAGATGAAGCTACTCCACTTCCTGTTAGAGAAGAAGAACTGACAACTTCGAGACATCGCCATGACGCTGGAGGAATTTTCCATTTCTGACTAGAGAATAAATGATTTACTGTATATGTGTATGTATGATATTGTCCAATAACTAAACAATAAAACTGCTCAAACCAGTATTGTTATATGATCAATTTAAAATAGTGGTGTAGATGCGTCCACTTGCCACCAGAGGGCCACACACGGGGAGGGCAGGCGAGATGAAGCTACGCCACTTCCTGTCAGAGAAGAAGAACGAGACTCACGTGCTTACCCAGCGCAGACTTACAGGTTTAATAGTTTCTAATTTGGATTTCTAAATCGTCACTTGGAATACAATCAAGTCAAAATGCCGAAAATCAAGGCGGAGAAGAAAAGCCGGCGGCACCAAGAGGTGAAAAACCAAGGTACGTTTCTCCAACGAAGAAGTTAGCACGATAGCTTCAGTTACATGACGTCATGCTTCTTTAACCAGCAGCTCCGTCTTGTTTATGATCTTTTTCCTGAGCTGTTGAGTTCATCGTGGTTATGTCTGCATGTAACGTTAGTGTTTACCAAATAATCAGTTCATGTCAAACCTTTTAAAGAGCAAGTTGAATCAGGTTAAATAAGAACGTTATGGGGATGAGTTTTATCATAAATTGTAGATAAACATTTTAGCTATATATATATATATATATATATATACACACACACACACACACACACACACACACACACCAAATCATGCTTTAATACATATTAATGCTATAAATTCCCTCATTAAATAGTATTAGAATGAAACGGCGTGGGGGAAACAACAGTTCTCGCTGCAGGCTTCACTCTCAGGGTTCTTACGGTCATGGAAAACCTGGAAAAGTCATAGAATTGTCCTTGAAAAACTTCATGGAAATGTTTTATATTCACATGTTCATTTAGGCTGAGTTTGAAAAAAATTATATGTTTTAAAAAGAAAGATGCTGATAACATAAGCAGGCAATTTTTTTTATTTTTTGCGCTGCGAGTGACTGCAAAGTTCGTTGTCCATAGCAACAGTAGCTATGGATAATCCACTATAATGTATTGTATACACAGAGATGTCATTAAATATTTGGTCATGGAAATTTGGTTTAAAGTCATTGAAATCCACTGGTCAACATGTGTCTGAACCCTCTCCACGTGGACCTGACTCCTGAAACAAAACATTGAGGTTCCTCGACTTGCATCGACTCATTTGACCATGAATTGTTTTATTAACGTCACATAAACTCAGCACAAAGTTCCCCGATCTCTCAGCACAAAGTTCCCCGATCTCTGTTGCAGGGATCATGTTCAACACCGGCATCGGTCAGCACATCCTGAAGAACCCGCTGATTGTCAATGGGATCATTGAGAAGGTACCAGTTCACTGATACTGAGCAGGTGACGTCCAGAGGACCGGTGAGCGCTCCTAAACCACGCTGTGGCTTTGTTTCCAGGCGGCTCTGAGGCCGACCGACGTGGTTCTGGAGGTGGGACCCGGAACGGGGAACATGACGGTGAAGTTGCTGGAAAAAGTCAAAAAGGTGAGAGCGGAGAGTCTTCATTCTTGGTTTGGTGCCAACACGTCTTAAACACGTGAATACATCCAAGAACAATGATTCTTTAATCAGATAATGTGTTAGCAATTATCTGTAGTCATAAACCCAGTGCTCCTTAATAACTAAGGATGGGTTAAATGCAGAGAACTAATTTCCCCTTGGGGATAAATAAAAGTGTATATATATTTTTTTTTTTAAAAGACGGGGAATAGATCATCGTCTCCCTGGTGTTCCACGTTATGCATTTAATAATTGTCAAGATGAGGTTGTAATGTTTTACTTCAATGCGATGTTCATTTTTTGCATCATGTTGTCCTGTGTTTGCCCAAAGCTCTTGTGAACATGTTAACGCCTTTTAAAGATGCAGCAAAGAGTGGAAGTGGAAGAGTTATGGTGTCTGATCACAATCTGGCTGTGTTGCCACGGTCATCCTTTTTTTATATTCAAGAAATTATTTCAACGACTCAAGTGTAGATGCATATTACAGGGTTCGTACGGAAAACCTGGAAAAGTCATGGAATTTTAAAATGGTAATTTCCAGGCCTGGAAAAGTCATGAAAACAACTTAAATCCTAAAAGTTTTGGAAAAGTCATGGACATAAAATGTTCATTTACGCCGAGTTTGAAATAATTAATATGTTTTTTTAAGAAAGACTGAATATAAGCCGGCGTACGCTCTCGATACGCAACATTTTCTACATTTCTATTCGGAGATTTCAGTTTGGTCATGGAAATTTGGTTAAAAGTCCTGGAAATCCATCGGTCAACATGTGTAAAACCCTGACATCAGCTTTATAGTCAAATTCATTCCAATTCTTAGAAAGCTGAACATGCTTCTCACCGACCTGATTTGTCACGTTTCTCATTCACGTCTTCTGGTAACGGAGAGAACATCCCTGAAGTTCAGTCTTAACCTCCGCTTGTGTTCCTGCAGGTGGTGGCGTGTGAGCTGGACGGCAGATTAGTGGCTGAACTTCAGAAAAGAGTCCAGTGCACGTGAGTGGAGACGGAAGCACTTTGCCACCACATTTATTTTGCATAGTATCGGCAATTAAAAACAAAGCGATGACACAATCTCATAGAAGGACGTGGTGTTTTCCAACAGACCCATGCAGACCAAACTTCAAATATTAGTTGGAGATGTGCTCAAGACGAATCTGCCTTTCTTCGACGTGTGTGTCGCTAATCTACCGTACCAGGTAAAGCGTGTCTCCTCCGCACAGTCGATTCAGCGTCACTCAAAACTTTAATCTCAAACTTGACTTTTCTTCATCTTGCAGATTTCGTCCCCGTTTGTCTTCAAGCTCCTGCTGCACCGACCTTTCTTCAGGTGAGAGTCGCCCGGAGTCTCATCTGGTTTCTTTCTACGTCCACTTTGAGCATTTAGACACTCTGCTGGCGTTTTGCTTCTGCTCAGGTGTGCCGTGTTGATGTTCCAGAGGGAGTTTGCAATGCGGCTTGTTGCCCAACCCGGAGACAAGCTGTACTGCCGACTGTCGATCAACACTCAGCTCCTGGCCCGAGTCGACCATCTCATGAAGGTCTGTGTCTGTTGCCAACGGCGACGCTCTAGAAAACCGAAACGTCGTGACCCTCTTACGGGGTTCGTGCGGTCGTGGAAAACCTGGAAAAGTCATGGAATTTTAAAATGGTCATTTCCAGGCCTGGAAAAGTCATGGATAAAACTGAAATCTTAAAAGTTTTGGAAAAGTCATGGAAATTTGTTAAAATCACATGTTCATTTACGCCGAGTTTTAAATAATGAATATGTTTTTTAAAGAAAGACGCTCAAAATATAAGCCGGTGTACGCTCTCGATACGCAATTTTCTACATGTTTCAGAGATTTCAGTTTGGTCATGGACATTTGGTTTAAAATCCTGTAAATCCATTGGTCAAAATGTGTAAGAACTCTTACCTCTTACCAGTTGAGTCTCGGTGTTGATCTTTTCCTCTTGCTCAGGTGGGAAAGAATAACTTCCGCCCTCCTCCAAAAGTGGAGTCCAGCGTTGTCAGGATAGAACCGAAGAATCCTCCTCCTCCGGTGAACTTCCAGGTGAGGTTTGACTGACGGTTGTTTCGAATGCTGCGACGATGCCGTCGTTAAAACGAGAGGTGCATTCTCGATACTAACTGTTTTCTTTCGCCCTGAGAAGGAGTGGGATGGCCTGGTCAGAATAGCTTTTGTGAGGAAAAACAAAACCCTCAACGCGGCCTTCAAGTGAGTATCTGCTAGCGTCACACTAACCCACGTCTGCTCTGCCACTCGAGTGTGAGAGGGGAACACAGACGGTCATATCGGTGTTCTGATCTCCAGGTCCAGGGCGGTCGAACAGCTGCTGGAAAAGAACTACAGAATTCACTGCTCTGTCCACAATGTGGTGAGTGGGCGTGGTTATTTTGAGACCGCACTTTGAAGTTCTCGCCTCGGCAGGTTTGAATCTGAAGAGTTGTGCTCCGTCTTGACAGGAAGTGCCAGCCGACTTCAGCATCACCAATAAGATCGAGTGTGTTTTGAAGGAGGTGGAGTTCAGTGAGAAGAGAGCCAGGACCATGGACATTGATGACTTCATGGTGTACGTTGAACTGCTACTACTTACTTATTTTAAACCCCTTTTTTCCAAATAATCTATTTACAGGCTTCGTACGGTCATGGAAAACCTGGAAAAGTCATGGAAGTTTAAAATGGTCATTTCCAGGCCTGGAAAAGTCATGAAAAAACTTAAATCATAAAAGTTTTTGAAAAGTCATGTAAATGTGTTATAATCACATGTTCATTTACGCCGAGTTTGAAATAATTAATGTTTTTTAAAGAAAGACGCTCAAACTATAAGCTGGCGTACGCTCTCGATACGCAACGTGTTCTACATGTTTCATGTTTATACCGAGTTTTCAGTTTGGTCAACATGTAAATCCACTGGTCAACATGTGTAAGAACCCTGCATATATTAGGGCTGCAACTAACGATTATTTTAATAAGCGATTAAACTGTCGATTATTTTTTCGATGAATCGGATAAAAAAACAACATCGATTTTCAACCCTTTATTCAAAAACAGAACTGACGACGTTTACTCGCCCGACTATTTGTGGCTTATCTCCGTTGCTTTACTCGGTAAAAACTGTTTTTATTTGAGTTCTGCTCTCAACTTTTTTATACTCAAGTTTCAAGTTTCAAGTTTCAAGTTTTTATTGTCACATCCCCTTTTATACAAGTATAATCGGTTCGTGAAATTCTTATGTGCAAAACACCCGACAGCAGTAGCAGACTAAAAAAAGAATAAGAATGAGAATAAACTATACAATATCCACACACAAAAAAAGAAGAAAGTATTAACAATATATATATAAAACAATGTAATAGAATATACATCATGGCAATATATATATATAAAACAATGTAATAAAATATACACTTTTTGAGACTATATATATATATATGTATATACATACAATATATATATACAATATATATATATATAAACAATGTAATAAAATATACACCATGGCCATAGATATTCACAGAATATGTTCTGGTGTGTAGTGTTAATGAGGGTCTCAGTCCTTGTTCAACAGCCTGATGGCCTGACTGAAGAAGCTGTCCCTCAGTCTGTTTGTGCGGCACTTGATACTGCGGTATCGCCTGCCTGACGGTAGAAGGGTGAACAGTTTGTGGCCGGGTGGTTATTGTCTTTCATCATCCGTTTGGCCCTGGCCACGCACCGCTTGGTGTATATGTCCAGGATGGAGGAAGCTCACCTCCAACGATGTACTGTGCCGACCGCACCACCCTCTGTAGTGCCCTACGCTCCAGGGCGGTGCAGTTCCCGTACCAGGACGGTGATGCAACCTGTCAGAACACTCTCGATGGTACTGGTGTAGAATGTTCTGAGGATGCGGGGGCCATGTTGAATTTCCTCAGTCGCCTAAGGAAATACAGGCGTTGTTGGGCCCTTTTCACCACGTGAGTGGTGTGCGTGGTCCATGTGAGGTCCTCGGAGATGTGCACGCCGAGGAACTTGAAGCTGCTGACCTCTCTACTGCAACTCCGTCTATGGAGATGGGGTGTGCTCTCTCTCCGCTTCCTGTAGTCCACGATCAGCTCCTTGGTCTTCTTGACGTTGAGGACGAGGCTGTTCTCCTGGCACCACTGTACCAGTGATCCAACCTCCTCCTGTAGGCTGTCTCGTCGTGCCGGTGATCAGCCCCAACACTGTTGTGTCGTCAGCAAACTTGATGATGACGTTGGAGCTGTGCATGGCCATGCAGTCGTGGGTGTACATGGAGTAGAGGAGAGGCTCAACACGCATCCCTGAGGGGCTCCCGTGTTGAGGGTCAGCGGCTCTGAGGTGGTACCGCCCATCCTCACCACCTGGCGGCGGCCCGACAGGAAGTCCAGTATCCAGCTGCACATGGTAGAGTGCAGGCCTAGACCTCTGAGCTTGGTGTCGAGCTTGGCGGGAACAATAGTGTTGAACGCTGAGCTGTAGTCCACAACCAGCATTCGCACACAACAGTTCCTCCCTCCAGGTGGGAAAGGGGTGTGAAGTGCCATGGCAATTGCGTCGTCGGTGGATCTGTTTTGACGATATGCAAATTGCCATGGGTCCAGCGTGGCAGGCAACATGGAACAAATGAAGTCCTTGACCAACCTCTCAAGCATTTACTGACAATCGAGGTGAGGGCTACGGGTCTCCAGTCATTCAGGCAGGTTACCTTGGGGTGTTTGGGGACAGGCACAATGGTGGACATCTTGAAGCTCTCAGGAACAACAGCCTGGGACAGGGAGAGGTTGAAGATGTCTGCGAAGACTCCTGCCAACTGGTCTGCACATGCTCTGAGGGCGCTGCCGGGATGTGGTCGGGACCTGCCGCCTTCCGGATGTCCACCCGCTTGAAGGCTCTGCGCACGTCAGCCTCTGAGATGATCAGCAGGCTGGTCTCCTCGGGCGGCGCTGCCTTCGGCGGGCTGCCGTTCACGTCGAACCGAGCAAAGAATGTATTTAGCTCGCCTGGGAGGGAGGTAGAGGAGTTCTCTTCACCGCTGGTTTTCCCTCTGAAGTCCGTGATTGTCTGTAGCCCCTTCCACACACCTCTCACGTCATGGCTCTTGAAACATCTCCACGGCTTAGTGGCGACACAACAAATCGATAATGAAATTCGTATATATATATATAATTTTTACTTCTATAGTGCTTTTCTAGTAAACAAAGATGCTTACATTTATATGTATATATGTATGTATATATTATATATGTGTAGACGTATGTATGTATATGTGTGTATATATAAATGTGTATATATTCTATATATGTGTGCGTGTGTATATATTTCTACCTGTTTTAATGTGTTTTTTTCATCCTCAGGCTGCTTCATGCATTCAACTCCGCAGGGATCCACTTTACTTGAGGAGGAGGAGGAGGTCGTCGTCGTCATCTGACTGATCTTTTCTCTTCTTTCTTTGGTTGAAAAGTACAAAGAACATTAGAGACATTTAAAGAGCTCATATTGAGTGTGCTATGTTACCCTGAGAGATGAAAGCTGTAAGCGCCCTCCTGGTTGTGCGAGTCATTCATTGTAAAAATGATCTGCAATGGGTGAATATTTGAAGATTTAAGTATTCTACAGTTAATATCTGACCTTGTAATAACGGTAGATATCTTTTGTGTGCAGTCTCTTTAAATAAATTCAGATTGTACAGACGTCTTGTGAACACCATCTCACTAAATGTCGCTGCATCATTAGTCGCCCACTGATCGGACCATCGCCATGTCTTTGGGCAAAACTGAGCGTCTGGTTTATTGTAGTGTAAAGTGCATTCACCGTTACATCACTATTAAACCATTTTATTGTGAAAAGTCAAAACATTTTTGTAATACATTTACCCAAAGGGAGATTATTAAAAGTCCATAAAAATACATTATTCACTTTTCACCTACAGACACGATTGCGTGAGCGCCGCGAGCATCGGCGTCTGGCCGTTTGTGGCGTAATAAAACTACGACAGGCAGATGAGTGACTAACCATCTTTCGATAGTAACTTTATGCAACCTGGGCTTTAGACATTTTGTTTTGAAACTATCATTGAAGTTTCGTTTTAAAGTATCATTGTGGCAACAATCTGCAGCTGCATTTGGGTAGTTTTATTTTGATAGTCCGTACCGGAAGTGTTTGTTTGCTATGGTTCAGTTTTGACTTTTGGAACGTTTGACGGTTAATTGCTGCCACCCAGCGGCCACAACGTGTAACTACAACGCTGTCCAACGCAATCATTTTGCCATGGACCATTCTGTCATGACTCGCGCAGGTTAAAACATGTTTTTTGATAAAAGTAATTCAGTCCTTTTATGTTTGGATAACTTAGTCACAAAAGCCATTTAAATGAAACATGTACCTTTATTCTTCATCCAGCATTACATTACATCCGGTGCAAACACTGAAACACAACCGATGGTAGAGCAATGGTTTTTACTATACATGTATTAATAGCAGTTTTTTTTCTAGTTTCAGTTTTATAACAGTGTTAAACAGGGGTGGAAAACATTGTTTACGTTAAGTACGAGTTTTTAAATCAGTTGCCACAGAGCGAATCTACATGTAAAATACTCTGGGACATAAGGAAATAAACACACAGGAAGAAGCACGTTGTGGTTAAAGGCTTCTTCCAAACTGGTAAAAGCTCTGAAGGAAGGAAGAGAGAAGAGACCATTTATAATAATAATGACTTTACAATGCCAACTGACGACCCAAAAGCATAAAAAACGACAGTGGCGTTCGGACGCCGTCAGAGTGCACATGCAGACATGTCAGCCAGGGCAACCGGAAATTAAGACAGGTTTTGTAAGTTAAACCGTAAAAACATTTTCAATGAAGATCTCTTCTGAAACCAGGTGAAAAATATTCTGTTCAAAGAAAGTACAAACAAGTATAAAAGAAAATAATTTAATAACAGAGGGGAGACTATACATTCTCCATGAAGGAAATACAACTATTGTCCTTCCTACGTTTTCTAACGAGACCATCGTGAATGAACAGCCAGTTTTGTTAGGAGAGGGATCAAAATAAACGAAATTCCTTGAGCCTGTTGGTACGTCAGTCTGTCCTTTCATTCCAATTCCACAGCTGCCAGAGACGGCCGAGGTGTGCCGGACGTCGAGGGGTTTTGCTTCTGTAAGTGCCGTTTCCCCTAAAGCGCACGCGTCCTCTTGGGGTTGATCTGCTTGCTCGCTTGCTCCTCCTCCTGGAGTGTAGAGCGGAATGACTTCACTTTATCTAGAAGGAAATTGTTGTAAAAAAACCAAAATGCGATTAGTGTTTTCTGGAGCAGGATGTCTCGTCGTCAAAGGGACGCGTGTTTCAGTCGTACCTCGGAGCTCAGTGAGGATTTCTATCTTCTGGTCTAGGATCTGCTCCAGCTGAGTGGCGTACAACTCCACGTCATAGTCCACCTCCTCGGTCATCTCCAGGAGCACCTTCTCGTCTTCTAGCCATCTGATGGACTCCTGCTCACAGAGGACACAGACGACATATTTAATTTATGAAAAGGTTGAAGAAATCGTGTCGGAAGAACAGAAGAATGGGTCTCGATCACAACTATGTCTACATTAAAAAAAATGTGTTCTAAGAATGTAATATATATATATACATATACACACACACATATATACATAGACACATATATATATATATATACCCACATATGTATATTTTTTTACATATATATATACAGGACTGTCTCAGAAAATTAGAATATTGTGATGAAGTTCTTTATTTTCTGTAATGCAATTAAAAAAACAAAAATGTCATGCATTCTGGATTCATTACAAATCAACTGAAATATTGCAAGCCTTTTATTCTTTTAATATTGCTGATTATGGCTTACAGCTTAAGAAAACTCAAATATCCTATCTCTAAATATTAGAATATCATGAAAAAGTATACTAGTAGGGTATTAAACAAATCACTTGAATTGTCTAATTAACTCGAAACACCTGCAAGGGTTTCCTGAGCCTTGACAAACACTCAGCTGTTATAAATTTTTTTTACTTGGTCTGAGGAAATATTAAAACATTTTGAGATAGGATTTTAGAGTTTTCTTAAGCTGTAAGCCATAATCAGCAATATTAAAAGAATAAAAGGCTTGCAATATTTCAGTTGATTTGTAATGAATCCAGAATGCATGACATTGTTTTTTTAATTGCATTACAGAAAATAAAGAACTTTATCACAATATTCTAATTTTCTGAGACAGTCCTGTATACACATACATATATAATGGCTGCAACAACTAATCGATAAAAATCGATTATTAGAATAGTTGGCAATGAATGTCATTATCGATTTGTTGTCGCCGCTCAATAACTGCGGAGATGTTAGAGAATATAAAAGTCAAACTCAGGTTCTTCTGATTAATCCCCTTGTGGTGAAACCGGTTGACCCCAATAAATCATCATCGCCTTCACACAGCAGCTACAGTTGCACCCGTGAGTACGACTACACCGTGACTTAATAAATCAAATCATCTGTAGGCGAGCCCTCCGGCAACTTGAAATTCTTTAAATTGAGACGTCTTTTACATACAGAGGCTAGATCCATAAAGGACGTTGAGCTAAACAATTTAATCAAATAGTTAAATTGTTTCTGTTCACTCTGAAACTGGCGGGACGCATTTGACTTTGTGAATATGGCTGAAATGATCACAGAAACTCATGCCAATGGATTTTTGGGCTTCATCAATGTGTATAGAAATGTGAAAGCTCCTGAAAGGAAGTCGTCACGTATGTGGAGTATTCAGAGTCGTGTGTTTTCTTCAGTATCCTGACCTGGAAAACCGCCCGGTGGTCCTCCAGGACCTGCTCCTCCATCTCCACCAGCTGAGACACCGCCTCGTGGAAAGTGAGGAGCTGCGGAGACACTTCCTCCTCCTGGGAATCACACGGCCGGGCGGGAAGGAACGCAGGAGCACATTTAACATCTCAGCAGTTATAAAAATGAACACGTCTTTTTCGGAGACGAATAATCTGCGTCCCGGTGGACCTTCCAGTTCACTTAGAACCCGTCTTGATTAATCCAAACAACTTCACGCTCGCCGCCTTCTTCGGGTCCTTGGCAACAAGCGCCACGTGCAAAGTGGATCGGATGAACGGTTGCCGAGAAAAAGGCGAATAAGGAAAAAGTAACGGCGCAATATGCTGCATGTTGACATCGTTTAGTGAGGCTACGTGCAGCGCGAGGTCGACTCACGTTCTGCTGACAGAGCAGTTTGAGGTCGTCTCTTTGTGGCGAGATGCTCAGCCAGTTCCCCTCTAAATGACCCAGCTGGGCGACGGCGTGGATGTTGGGTCGACCGCCCTCCATCACCGGGTTGATGTCCACCGCCAGCTCCTTCACCCTGCACAGAAGAGACACTGAGCCGGTTGGGATCGTTCCTCACAGCCCTGTGCACGGCCGCCGCATGATGTCAAACCGTGGGATCGGAGGCGTTTACAGATGGGATGGGAGCATCGTGACAGCGGTGACATCATGCACGGGGAAAGATGACTGCATCGGCTCCGCAAACCCAAATAGAACGCTTTCATTGGAGTATTGGCTCACAACGGGCACGCTCGCCGGGTTAACAGACGGAGGACACGTCCGCTGTGCTCGTGCGATACGATGCCGCCCGTAGGAATTTAAATGACAGTCGGGATGGTCAGAGCTCGTGTTCAATGAAGCCTCACAGCCCCGGGGCGGTATTACCTTCCTGTGCATGACCTGCAGGAACAGCCAGAACTCATTAGGACTATGGGAGAAATGAGACTGCATTCTTTCATCTACGTAATATTTCAAAAATCAGGCACATCTTGTCTCAAAAAGATGCAGAAAAATTGGTTCACGCGTTCGTTACTTCGAGACTGGATTACTGCAACTCCTTATTATCAGGCTGCTCTAATAAATCTCTTAGGTCCCTCCAGTTGATCCAGAATGCTGCAGCTCGTGTTCTCACTAAAACTAAGAAAAGAGATCACATCACTCCTGCACTAGCTGCTCTGCACTGGCTCCCAGTAAAATCAAGAATCACTTTTAAAATTCTTCTCTTAACCTACAAAGCCTTGATTGGTGATGCTCCATCATATCTTAAGGAGCTTGTAGTACCATATTGCCCCACTAGAGAGCTACGCTCACGAAATGCGGGACTACTTGTAGTTCCTAGAGTCTTAAAAAGTAGAATGGGAGCCAGAGCCTTTAGTTATCAAGCTCCTCTTTTATGGAACCAGCTTCCACCTTCAGTCCGGGAGGCAGACACAGTCACCTCGTTTAAGAGTAGACTTAAGACCTTCCTCTTTGACAGAGCTTATAGTTAGGGCTGAATCAGGTTCACCTGGTCCAGCCCCTTGATATGCTGCTATAGGCTTATAGCTGCCGGGGGACGTTTTAGGATGCACTGAGTACCTATCTCCTCTTTTTTCTCTTCTTAGGGATGAATTTTCATCTCTCAATCACACCTTACTAACTCTGCTTTCTCCCCGGAGTCCTTTTGACTTCACGTCTCATGGGGTCATCGGACCCTATGAGACGGCATAGATCCTATCTGCTGATGGATCATCGAGGTCTGGGTCGTGGAATTCCTGCTCCTGACTCCGCCACTGTCCTGTTGAGACTCCGCCCACTCCTCCTCCCCACCGCCATCTGCCTGATGGATCGTGGAGGTCTCCATCGTGGAATATGCCTACTATGAACTATTCATCCACTCTGTCATATTCATTGAATGTATTTTAACTCTAAATCTGTCCTTCTGGTCACATGACATCTATTGTTCTGTCCATCCTGGAGAGGGATCCTCCTCTGTTGCTCTCCTGCAGGTTTCTTCCCTTTTTTTTCCCCTGAAGGGTTATTTGGGAGTTTTTCCTGGTCCGATGTGAGGTTTTGGGGCAGGGATGTCTATGTGTACAGATTGTAAAGCACTCCGAGACAAATTTGTAATTTGTGAAATTGGGCTATACAAATAAACTGAATTGAATTGAATTGAGAATTTGCTAAGACAAAACTCATCCCGGGTGCAAGTGGCCGACGACGACGGCGTGAGGATATTGTTGAGGAGACGAGGCGGACGAGTCCACTGAGATGTCTGCGGCTGCAGGAGGCGACACATTCAACGCGGTTTTAATAAATGTAATGCACAAGTTTATCTGCCGGGTCGATGACTCAGGAAACGAGATCATGTTGTTATCAAATATAAAATTCACACTACAGATACCGGTCCCAGCTGTGGAGACACTGGTACAGCTGTCTATGTGTAAAGCATGTGGAGTTCTATGTGTGTGTTCTACTTGTAGTTTTGTATGTATTTATTATATTTTAATGTTTTGCACTATCTGGACCGTGAGTCTGTAATAAGAGTTTGATTGATTACTGAAAAGCTTTGTGGCCGTTTTAGTGTCCGTATTGAGGCACGTGATGACCGGCCATGTATTCACTGGGAGTAATCCCAGCCAGCCTTCAGTTGGCGTTGTCACACGGAACAAATACAAAGACACCACATGGACAGACGGATGTATTTGATCTTCAGGAGTCGATGAAAGGAACAAAAGGTTATGTGCACACGCTTTGCCAGAGACAAAAGAAGAAGCAGGGGAAGAGGATGAAAAGTGTTACGTCATGCAGATGGCGAACAGAAAGGGTCCGACCACAGCGGAGATGATGAAAACGGCTCAAACGATATCACGGGCATCATGAACACCTGGAGGGAGAGCATGCATTGTGTGTGTGTGTTGTGTGTATGCTTGTGGTGTTGTGCGTTGGGGAGGGCTTGACCTGCTGGGAGAGGTAGCAGCAAAGTCATCGTACTCAAAGGTATTGGTGGGCGAGATATCGGAGCGACTGCCCTGACCGCACTGGGAGAAGGGGATGTCAGACGGACTAATCCCAAACTCCTTCACTCTACACAGCGGCACCAGCCACCCACAGAGGAGCAGAAGAAGAGGGGAGAGGGAAACAGAGCAGGAGAAGAGGTGGGGAAACAAGAGTCAGAACTACTGAGAGTTGGCAGAGAAATGTACAACAACACCACCATCGGTACAGCTGTTGTTAATCTAACGCGGGATTATAGAGGAAATACAAGAGCTAGAGACATTGTATAAATTCTACATGAAAGCATTAAATTAAAGCATTGTCCAAATCACCGTTGGCCAACATATCCCCACCTGTTAGCGTAGCGTAGTGTGTTGAGGGTATTCTCACAGGAAGTCATACCCGGAGAGATTGTTGCAATCTGCAGAGAAAACTAAGATTAACACCATCTGAAAGATGAACAGTGTACAGACGCAGACGCAGGATATTAAACGCAATCAACCGACCATGCATGTGCGTGAGTTCTCCCCGATGAAAGAGTCTCTCAGGACCTGAGTCAGTTTACTGGCTCTGAATGGAGTGTGAGGCTTGTTGAGGCCAAGAGCTCGGATACACTCCTGGAAGGAAAGCAGAGACGCACCGTACGGTCAAATAAATCAACTTCACAGTGAATAGTAACTGCTGAGCCGTCCGATACGGAGCCACTGCCGCCGTTGTCCACTCACCTTGAGGGCGAGCAGGCTTTTGTTGATCTCGGCTCCCTCCAGACGAGTCTGCCGGTCGGCGCTCGATGTGTCCGCCCCCCTCTCGTTGCCCGCGAGGTCGATGAGGGAGAACTTGCCGTGCATTTTGCCCTTCCTCCGAAGAATTATCTGGAAAACGGCGTGGCTGCGAGACGAGTGGGCGTTGGCCGATGTCTGGCCCGATGTTCTGGTGATGAGACGAAGACAGAATAACTAACCAAGTGCAAACGAGGGAGATGAGAGCGAGAAAAGAGCAACTGGGAGAGAAGGTCAAACACGTGCATGACTTTCTGTTATTTGCCATGAACACGGAATATTAAGTCAAATTCTAGTGCAAGACACTTGGAAAATACACGACCGTTCAAGTTTGGGGTCATCCAGACAATTTCGTGTCTTCCATGAAAACTCACTTTTATTTATCAAATGAATTGAACATTTCATAGAACATATAGTCAAGACATTGACAAGGTTAGAAATAATGATTAATATTTGAAGTATTAATTTTGTTCTTCAAACTTCAAGCTCAAAGGAAGGCCAGTTGTATAGCTTATATCACCAGCATAACTGTTTTCAGCTGTGCTAACATAATTGCACAAGGGTTTTCTAATCAGACATTAGTCTTCTAAGGCGATGAGCAAACACAATGTACCATTAGAACACTGGAGTGATCGTTGATGGAAATGGGCCTCTATACACCTCTGGAGATATTTCATTAGAAACCAGACGTTTCCACCTAGAATAGTCATTTACCACATTAACAATGTATAGAGTGTATTTTTGATTAACGTTATCTTTATTGAAAAAACAGTGCTTTTCTTTGAAAAATAAAGACATTTCTAAGTGACCCCAAACTTTTGAACGGTAGTGTACGTGATCGATTTCATGCATAACTAAAAGAAGTGCCACGCTACGATCATAATAACATACACTGAATAAAAACAAACATTCTAAATCAAGCGACAGCGTTTCTGTTGCTGTACCTGCAGCTGTTTCCCACTTCTATGAGTTTCAAGACCTCCTCCATGCATTTGACGTCCTTCTCCTGAAGCCCAACGACCTGGACTTGCTGCTTCCCGTCCTCCAGCACCCTCAGCTTAGCTTTACGGTTCAGCAGGTCAAACACCTGACGAGACGGACGTGGTGAGCAGCGGTAAATGCTTTGTTATGGGGAAGAAACCAACAAACGCACGACTACACATCACTTGCCTTTCCGCTGTAAATTTCAAAGAAGGTCGCGTACACTTGTAGATCTAACTTCTTGTAGTTGGGTTTCTTCAACATGAGAAATACATCCCGAGCTGCACGAAGGGAGAAAATTCATCAGAGCAAACCAAAACCGTAACAGATTAATAACCCTTTTAATAACGCATTTGATTTGAACAAATGTAGACAATAAGTTAGCAAAGAGAACGTAGCTCACGGACTTACCAGCTAATGCATAAACTCCTTTAGCGCAGTCTTGGTTCTTCCCAGAGAAATCCCCTCCCATAGTCTAAAATATGACAATATGTTAGGGTAATACAATAGAGCGAAACTCTCAATCAGAACAATGAGTTTGGTTTCAGATTAGTGATGTGGTTTGGCCTTTCTTCCCATTGCATGTGACTCACATGTGTTTTTCCACTGCCCGTCTGCCCATAGGCAAAGCAGGTGGCCATGCCCCTCTCAAAGATAGTCTCCACTAGAGGTCTGGCGGTGAACCTGCGGGAGGAGAGGTGTAAAAGAAAATTAGAACAGCAAAACATTTTGTACACAAACAAGAAATATGTTAATTCAGCTTTTCAAAAAGGACCTTCTTCTAATCCCATCGACTAGTCGGGTGTAACTTTAGAGCAAACGCACTACACAGTTTGTTCTGTTGGTTCACTTGTCATTACACACCTGTAAACCAACTCGTTGGTGGTGCTGTCATCGAAGGTGTAGTCGAAGCGGAAGGTCTGGTTCTCCAGGTAGCGGGTCAGGTCCACCTTTTGTTTCGGCTCGTGAACCATCACCACGTCCTTACTGGGGACGGTGATCACATCCAGATCCTTCATGGCCAACTCTGCAGAGGCAACATTTCCATTCACATTCATACTCTGGAGGAAAGCATTTCAAATGGATTGATAACTTAACGATGGTCACAAGAGCGATGAGTCAGCAGACCTTACCCCTCTTGTTGAGTGGACGCTTCCTCACACACACACATATTCTGTGCTCTTCAATCTGGACAGGGCAACACAGACCAACATGTTATTATATTGTTGCTGAGTATTTGTTTAATGCTTGTTATTTACTATATTAATTACTACATTTATTTGCTATATATTTGCTATATTTTTTTAACTATATTTATTTACTATATATATATCTGCTGATTTTTTTTTTAGATTACAGGATTAATCTATCGATCAATTTATTGATTATTCTAAAGATGATTTTTTTTAAATTCCTCATCAATGATGAATATTATCTCAATATTTGACTCAATCGTCTTCTCTTAAAAACTAACGATCAGAAAAATTCTTTACAGCCATAACAGCAGGGGTAAAAATATGACTTCTAACACGGAGCGACAAAAAGACATCAAGGAAACCTGTTTGAGGGACGACGGTACGGAGCGCCACGTTTGTGGGTCTCCGTCTAAAATACCTCGTTAGAGGATCATGGGTAGGGTTGGGTACCGAAAGCCGGCGCCGACCGAACACATACGCAACGCACATTTCGGTGCCTGAACCGATTGAAATTGAAAAAAACCACAATTCTTTTGAACTTCTCTTGTGACTCCGCCCAGCAGGTTTACGATAGCCAATCACATTTAACTTTGAGAGCGGAGGCATGCGCCGTGTTTGTTGAGCCCGTGCGGATCATCGGGTCAGGCTGGGCGCGACGGGGAGGCCGTCACCCTGAACACGAGGAGGCCGATGATGAAGAGCCTGAACTCAGATTATTACCGTGACGTTGATTGCAAGTCTTGCATTTATATAAAATAGGCCAACAAATAATAAATTACGCATTATAACCATGTTTGAGCTAGAGCGCGACAGAGTCTGATATCCGTTTTCTTTCAGTGCTCCACGAGAACGGCTTTTACAGGGAATCTGGCCGAAGAGGTTTTTAATGTCGTCATTGTCACTCGTCGTTTTGGGCTTCTTCTTTTTTTAAAGTATCGGTTCAGGCACCGGTATCGTTTAAAAAATTACCGGTTTAGCAACGATTCAAGATGCCGCTGGTTCTCCAGGAGAATCGCGTAGAATAAGCACAGCCGTATATATATATATATATATCCGACATGTTATTAAAATCTGTATAATTATGAGATTGATGACATCTAACAATCAGGAGAGAAAGAGAGGTCACATCCACTCACCAGATCGGATGTGGTCAGGGGCCGGTAGTCTAGACTGGCTCGGAAATCCCGGATCATGTACATGATCTCATAGTTGGGGATGGTGGTGTCCACCTCCTGAAGGAGGGCGAGAAGGGCATTCCCCAACAGGTTAGTCACTCGTCTGTACTTCACTGTATCATCTCAATGAAAGACCGGAAGTGGCTATCAAGATGAAGATATTGTAAATATTCGGAAGGAGTCGGGTGAATAAAGCCGATGTACCTGAGCTCTCTTCTCCCTGAGCTCCTGTTGCTGAATCCGGCGCCTCTCTCTCTTCTCCTGCAGTTTCTCCACCTCCTTCACGCAGTTTGATTTCCTCCTCGCTGCCATAGAGACGAGAGAAACGGTAACTCCACTGCCTTTCACAGGATACGCCAATATCCTGCTCTGTGAGATAGTCTCTTCCAAAAAGTTTCTTCTGCTTCCTCTCCGCTTCCTTTGAACAGCACATGTCCGTCTGTGAATCTTTCCTTTCGGATGGAAGTCTTTCAAACAGAAGAGACGTTGGGCGAAATCCAACTCAGCAGAACCGTAATCGAGCTGAAGCCCAGACTGCAGTGCAGTGGCTGGCACACAGCGGCCCGGTATAAACACTAGCTCCTTTCTCTCCATCACCAACAAAAGGCCCTTACAGTATGTTCACCATCTTCTCACGTATTCCTTCTATCTGCATCCTAAAGCTCAACTGGATTGAGAGACTGCTAAAACGTGTAACTCACATTAAGATATGTGTCTTATACTGCAAAGCCTCTAAACCCGTGGTCCCCAAACCAAGGCCCGCCTCCACATTTGGCCCCGCCCCCTGAACAATACCAGAGACGCATTATGATTTATTTTTCAGTCTGGCCACGCAGATCCTAGACTAGCCGCTGTCAAGTAGAACGGAATTAGATATTAGTTATTTATTTCACAAATAGTGTTATTTATTTCCTGACTTGTTTGTGAAGAACCCAGAGAGGGTTTATTTGGTTATTATTTACTTCATAAATAGTGTTATTTATTTCCTGACTTTTTTCTGTGAAGAACTCAGAGGGGTATTTGGTTATTATTTATTTTAAATAAATAGTTTTATTTATTTCCTGACTTTTATCTGAAGATCCCAGAAAGGGTTTTTAATATTTGGTTATGTGGCTTTCTGGAAAACAATACATGTTTACATTTAGGCACCCTGAGATCGTCACACTGTTTCTGTTACACACTGACCCCTAACCCCGCCTCCATCAGAGAAGGGGACAGTGATGTGGCCCTCACAGGAAACAGTCTGGGGACCCCTGGTCTAAACAAATGAAGGTGAATTTGAAATCAAGTATGATTAGAATGATAAAACAGAAGCGTATTACAAACCTCCCATCACCACACCCCCAGATCAATGAATCACAAATCACCAAAGACGTCTGATTGTTGCCCTGTTCATTCTAAACGGGGTTATCTGATTAGCGCTAGCTCGCTGCCAAAGCTTCCCACTGTAACGCCTGGCCAAAGCTCTGCAATACACTCATGACCTGGCGTTGGCTCCAGTCCCTGAAAACAGACGGTAAGAGCAGTGGGATTAATAATCTGCTCTAATCGAGGAGAAGATGAGCTGGCTCAGCACCAGGTCAAGGCGGCGGAGAATAGATTCAGCAGCATCACTAACTGCGAGTTACGCGGTCTCACAAGACGCGAGAGGAAACGTTCATCCTCCTCCTCTCAGTTCAGCAAATGACATCGAGCCGTTAAAAAGGGAACAGATGATGAGAACCGGGTTATTGACGTTGTCTGAGCCTTGCGGAGTAACGCACAGTGCCACAGTTTGTCCATTTGTGTGAGTCAGCAGAAATCAGACAGCAGGGAGAAGACAGAGCAGTCAACCCAGCAGCGACCTTTTTTTTATGCCCGACTAATACCCAGAGCGCCCGACTGCTGGAAGGATTGCGTTTGTGCTACTTCACCACCACACCACAGCTCGGAAGAGTATCTGGCAGACATGTTGGGTGTAAAACCGTCTCATCAGACAAGAGGACTCCGTTTCTATTGGGAAGTCTAGAACAATCACCGTAAGGCTTCGAGGGCGGGCGAAACATGCAGGTGATACATACAAAGCTGTCCCGACTCCTTTCTGGATATCAGGTGAATTGAGGATTCTGCGATAAACACGTGGCCAACAAAAAAAAAACATGAATAATTTTGACTGTCATGTGACCGTCACTGGATCAAACGCATTGGAAATGTCAAAAAGCAAATGGCATTTTCAACATTTTTAGAAAAGAAAATGTAGCATTTAAAACCAAAGAGATAAATTCAACTTTAGGCCAAACGATGACAACTGGTTCTCTGAAGATACGACTTTTTGGACGAAGGTCACAGCGTAGGCTTTAGGTTAATTAAAAGCAAACTGCGGTGGTAATCGTGTTACCGTTCTGCAGTTGCTGTTGCGTCTGCGCTTGAGTGAGCTGCGTCGGCTGCGTCGGCTGCAGAGATGCGGGAGGGGGGGCGGGCTCTGGCTGCTGAGGTTGTGGTGGTCTGGCCCGGGTTGGAATCACTGAAAACACACAACCACAAAGATTAAGACACATTTTGACTCGCATGCTGCCGACACATCACTTTAAACATGTACTCACTGTTTTACACTTTAAAAAAATTAAAACCACTTTTACCAAGAATTTGCAACTTGTGTTCTCGGGTGAAATCTAAGCAATAATACTGATCAGTAGGTTGTAATAGTTTATTTTGATTCTGGAGTCTTGAGCTTTAAATTAATACATATAGAAAGATATTATCATAGGAAATATTAGGGAGAATATTATTATTATGAATGTGTTATGAAGCATAGGGGGACTGTTTACTCTATGCAAATGTAATGGCAAGAAGTAATGTATGTTCATGAGAGTGAATGTTAGTTAGTATTTCAGAATTGCCAAAGCCGGTTGAAGCCCGTGAAGTGACAATAACAGACGGGACTTTTATTGTGAAAATACTTTTTAGCGACTTGACCGGAAGTGACGTTTGACCCGGGGGTCGTGACGTTTGACCTCTCCATTCTGATAGCAGACTTTTATTCAACAGGAAGGTGTTAGAGGATGAACTACCTCTGAGAGGAGCTGATTGGCTGATTCTGGGACTAAGACTCTGGACTGGAGGAACATCGTTCTCTCTGGTCTTGACCCGGGTGCTGAGAGCTTGAACCCATCACCACGAAACCCACGACCCTGAGCCTCCACTGTTTGTTTACACTTCTTGCCGTTAAATATTGTTAAACTTAATTCACGCGCATCCGGAGCCTGATGTCCTCCATCTGCCAAGAGCCCAGTTTCTCTTATAGATTACAAAGTACATTTTCAAATTAAAAGCTCAATAATAGTAAGATAACTTCCCAGCATTTGCATGACACAAACCTCTATTATCCCTGGACGGAGTGTCATTCTTAATCGGGGCTATCGTCCGACGATTCTGCAAGAAAAAGAGAAGGCTTAATATACTCTAGGATGAGAAGTTTAGAGTTCAGTGATTCCTAATTTCCCTTTTACATATTATCTAGCTGTCCTGGACCTGAAAAATGAAACAATACAATTTCTTTTTCCCCATTCAGTTTTCAACCTTTCCCACCTGCAATAGACCAATCAGAGGAGCCGATGCGTGGAGCAGAGGCCTCCTTGAGCATGACGAATGTTTGTAAAAACACTGCCAATGCACACATCTTAAATTAGATTTAGACCTCATTGCGGTTTACGCCTCCATAACTATTGACCAGGAAATGGGCAGAAAAGGTCACAGATGACCTTCCTAATTATTACAAATTACTAGAGGTCACCGTTAATACTAACACGTGCAAATAGGTATTAAGACATTTGTGGGATATTGTCATAACGATTGTGACCGCTACCTTTAATTACCAAATTCTAAGCAGTTCAACCAAGTGGTCGTTTGGGTCCAAATCACGGATGTAACTGTATATTTTTTGTGGGGGTGATTTCTGTACGGGTTATATTCGCGTGACAACACCTCCTTTTATATTGTCTCACAGTTTTCCCCGACAAATGTTTTATACAATAAAACCTGTGATGAATATTGTAGTGTACAGCAGGTTTCATCACAATTGCAATATATACCAAAACAATCCCAGGATCAACATGCCATCACGGAGCTGCCCTCATCTCCTGTGCACCACAGTGTAGGACCACTTCGTTGGTTACCTAGAAGGACCCAGCTTCTATATTAAGGTCCTGCAAACTGCTGCCACATAACTCCACGAGTCAGCACGCTGCTGCCTCACACGGAGGACGACAATCCAAAGGAACAAATGGAAGTTTTGTTTTTGTTGAAACGATCCAAAATGTTATTGCACCGATGTGTTACGGTGACAGGGGGGCTTCGAGGGACTCACCTTGGCAATTTTGTTGACCTTCACACATGTGGGTGTAGGTGGGGGTGGAGTCTCCGGACTTGGGGCAATTTCCTCATCTGGAGCCACATCTGGGTTAAGTGCAAATATACTCTCCAAGTCGATCTGTCCAGGAACAGAGAAGAATCGATACCAACAGATTAGATTAACGATGCTCCGATTGATCGGCCGATATTGGTAAAAAAGCCGATCACGCGACGTAAATTAATCGCGCGACTTTTTCCACCTGCAAACGGGCCTCAACAGCCGAGCGGAGCTGGCAGTGGCAAAATCACTTCCTCCGTCTGGAATTTTTTCAAAGCGTCTGACAAAGAAGTCAAATTTGCCGTCGGGGCGGAAGCCAGCGAAGCCATGTTAACACTACAAACATGACAAGTAGGGCTGCACCGATCTGATCGGCACCGATCCATATCGGCCGATATTCCCATTATCGGTTTTGATCGGCGTTCTCAAAACGGCCGATCAGATGACGTAACATCTGCGAGAACTATCAGACGTTTCAATCGCGGCGCAACGGAGACGATGCGCCCGGCGAGGGCCGCAGAGTGAGAGGTCAGAGGTCAGAGGGGATCCTCACCACCGAGCGGCGTCCCCGTCCCCCGTGTTGAATCTCTGGGTCGACTCAGCCGACTCTCACATGTCTGAGCCCCTAGAAATGCTCACGCTAAACACATTCGGGAGCGCGCGAGGGTTTCGATAACGTTAGCGGAAGGATTTAAGTGACAACATCCGGTTTTGCAAAGTTACCGGAAAGAACCACGTGAAACAACATCCGTTTATCAAAATAAGATGTCGACAAATCATACACAAACATATAAAAGTAAACAATGAACTGATTTTGTATCTTTATAGATCGTTTCTGAGATTTAGCTTAAATTATGCTAACATTAAAACATTTTTACTGTACCAAGGAAGAGTTTATAAAAAATAAGTCAAACTTTTGTATGTTAAAAAAAGTCCTGTAGAAAGATTTCCCCAAGAGTTCCAGGAAATGAATAATGTAGATGTGTTCCAGACATATCTGAAATCCCCAACACTGGCAATCAATCAATTTTAATGTATCAATTAGGACATTTTTCAAAGTAAAAGTCCTAAATGTTTCAAGAAATCTGTAATTTCCATAATGTTTGAGGTGCTTTATATATGTATTTCCTCATAGTCCTAGGCAATAATGCTACACAATAAATAGAATGCGTCAATCGACACCGTGATCGGTGTTATCGGATCGGCAGATACTGATTTCAGTGATCGGTGATCGGCACCAAAAACCTGATCGGTGCATCTCTAATGACGAGGCATCTCAGAACACGCCACACAACTCAATACGCGGAGGATGAGAACATAAACGAGCCAAAGCTGACGGCGCTCTCGTCCCTCAGTCAGCCGACTGTAAGCGATGCCTTTAAGGTGAAATAGCGAAATGACTAAATGATGTAAACGATAATAATAATGAACCAGTGAATGATTAAAACACAACATTAACTAAAATCCATACTATATACTGTTGACATGAAACAGACTAACTAGTTGATAGCGGCAGCCTTTTAAACAAAGCGAACTCTGTTAGATTATAGATGAAAGATTACCGCTCCCCTGCCACTCTGTGATCGGCAATCGGCCGATCGGGATTTAGGTGATCGGCCCCAGAAATGCTGATCGGAGCATCTCTAGATTAGATGATGCCAATTAACGGATGTTTGGCATCTTAGACTTATACCGGGTTGACGTGATACATTTGTAAATCTACAGATGGCTGCGTCAGAGAGCGTGCCGTTCCCCGTGTTTGACTTTACCACACACATTTATTCATCAGAGCAGCGTCTCATGTTTTGATCTTGAAACTCACTGCAGGAGAACAGCTCATGTGTGACATTCATTTCTAACCTATGGGAACATAGGGAGTGACATGCATTCAAATTATTAATAAAATAGTGCGTGGATAGGAGCGATGCAACCCAAACTGAATAATAGCCATTTATTCAGTCGCCTCACAGGTTTCAATGCATCGTGGTTACGGCCGGACCGTGGCCGTGCCTCATGCAATGGCCCAATGACACCCACTGACCCTATTATTATTATTACTACCGATAATGCATTTTTTCCCCTCCCTGTTAAAGTTGTTTATTGGGGCTTAGAGTTTTTCTTGTGTGATGTGTACAGATTGTAAAAACCTCCGAGGTAAACTTGTGATTTTGGGCTGTACAAAATAAATTGAATTAAATTGTGAACTTTGTTTCCACGTGACATAGAATCATTTTTTGGGATTTGCAGTAAAAAATAAACTGACAGAGAAAAACAATTTGTACTTTTGATGTGGAATAAGTAGCATCCGTAATTTAAAAACCACAATCACAAACAGCTGTAACGGTAAACTATTTGAAAACAAATGTGTAATTAATACAGCCAAAGGGCACCCGCTGGCCGTGTTCCAGAGACTCTGCTGTGAGCAGACAGACGGCCGCTCTGCAAACACCCGAGGAGGGAGGAGCCGTGTGCAACGCAACGCGTTCTCATTTGTCAAATACGGCCGCTTTGTATTTCCACAGAACTAAAAGCGGGCCTTCTGCCCATGAATACAAAGCTTGTGCCTCGGTATGAAGATGCCAAGAGGCGTGGCAAAGCGACAGTATTCAACGAGCTCATCGGCAAATATAACTATTTGCATAAGTGCTGCAAGTGGTGTTGTATAACGGACTGTATCTGGGATCAGTTGTCACCATATACTATCCCTCGGACCCTGTGAGACGTCATAGATCACATCTGATGGATCATCGAGATCTGGATCATGGAATATTCCTTCCACCAACTAGTCAACTGAATTGAAACTGAACTATTGAAATCAATTTTAACCGACAAGAATTCAAACTGATGACGGACCCTGCCTGAATGAAACTATGAACTTCTAGCAAACACCTTTCAAGACTAGATGAGTTAGGTCTTTAATACCAAAAGAATCCCACTCAATGTGGTAATGTGATGTGTGCATTCATTCTGACAGCAGGAAGTCTCTACATCTTCCACCGGAAACTAAACACACATTTTTTCCGACTATATCTGGATTAAAACACAGATTAGCACTTCAGTGGCACTTAAATAGCTCTTATTATGGTACTTTTGTAGTTCGACTATGTTGAGGAAATGTTACTTTCTGTATTCTTGTTGTTCTTAGTTTGTACACTAGGTTGATGCACTTAGCTTTGGATAAAAGCGTCTGCTAAATGACATGTGATGTCATGTAATGCATTCAAAATATGGGAGCCGTAATGTTGTATTGCAGTTGTAATAACTTTATGTCAGGAATATGATAAATAGAGAAAGAAATAGGGCAAAAGTAACAAAAGACGAAGAAGAAAGTCGAGAGAGAGCTTCAGATGATGGAAGATACTGATTTACCAGATATCCATTTCACAGTCCAGATGACAGCAGCAATCCCTTCATGCACATCAGTGTCATGAGGGCGTGCTCTGGGGGAGTGGAGGACATTCAAGATTGTTGCGTAATCCCCACAACTCCTGAACATTTTTGAATGCATTATTTATTGCTGTGGATAAAAGGAACATGCCGGTGCCTCACGTGGTAATGCACGATCATTTACCTCTTTCCCTTTTGTGTCCCCATTTTCTATCCACTCCACTGTGACACTCTCGTTGTCCTCATTCAGCGAGGTCACCATCGCCTGGTGTATTCGTCCTGCAAAAGGTAGAAACACAACATCCTCATTTAGTAGCAACCACGGTGGAAATATGTGTATTGTTTACAAGTATAGCGATAAATAACATGCATTTGCTGTTAAACACCACATGAAAATGTAAGAATGATAATGGTAGCACGTCTCACGCCGCTACCTGTGGGTTTCCCCCCAAAGCTCCAAGGATCAGCCAGGCACCACGAGGTTTCGTTGAACGACATATTTTATTTGTCAGCACACAACGCACAGCAGACCGCAAAACCTGCGCCTCTGCTCACTCCTCCTGCTCCACCCTCAACCGGGAGCTTTTATGAGGGCGGCCTCGGCTGCTGACTGATTGCCAATCACCAGCAGCCGAGGCCAAATTAGAGACAGCTGCCACAATAATTAAATATAAATACAAATGTTTGATCCCTCTTTTTTCCACACGCACCAAAGGCAGGGTCCTTACACATGTTGACCGATTGATTTCCAGGATTTTAAACCACATGTCCATGACCAAACTGAAATCTCGGTATAAACATGAACAATTTAGAAAAATTGTGTGTATTGAGAGCATCTTTCTTTAAAAAACATATTAATTATTTCAAACTCGGCGTAAATAAACATGTGATTTTAACAAATGTCCTTGACTTATCCAAAACTTTTATGATGTAAGTTTTTTCCATGACTTTTCCAGGTTTTCCATGACCGTACGAACCCTGCAAAGGGATTCGTTGATGAAACTGTGTCACCATGTCATGGATTGAGAAATACAATTCATAACCACTCAGCTTGTAGGTGACATGTCTCCCTCTGGTACTCTGCTTTAAAATGCACCGTTTCACACCATAATTACGTTACAGATAATCCAGATACAACATTAAACGGCACACACATTTTCCTTTTATATCTTGAATAGGAGTATAACATTATATTCTCCATGAGGTCTTGCTCTCATCAGGGCTGACAGGGACAAAAACACAAGCTAGCATGATCAGGGTTCTTACACATGTTGACCGATGGATTTCCAGGACTTGTCCATGATTTAAACCAAATGTCCATGACCAAACTGAAATCTCGGTATAAACATGATACATTTAGAAAATTGTGCATATTGAGAGCGTACGCCGGCTTATATTTTGAGCGTCTTTCTTTAAAAAACATATTAATTATTTCAAACTCGGCGTAAATGAACATGTGATAACACATTTCCATGACTTTTTCAAAACTTTTACGATTCAAGTTTTTTTCCATGACTTTTCCAGGCCTGGAAATGACCATCTTAAAATTCCATGACTTTTCCAAGTAGTCCATGACCGTAAGAACCCTGATGATAAACGTCTGGCAGGATGGAGGGAGCTGGCTGGAACAGATGGAGTGGCGGCCTGAATCCGGCTCGTATCTGAACCGGCACCGACCCCCAGAGAGAGGGCAATCCCGGCTCTGGAGGCAACACCAACCAGCAGGGAGATGGGACGCCTCAGTGATTATTTCACATCTCACCAGGGATGATGGAGAGGAGGACGACATCATCAACGACAGCAACAACAACAACCAATGTGACAGTTAAAAACACCCTTGCCACTCGCTTTGAAGGGTGTATTCTCATTCAAGTGCATTGTTCACAATCGAAGTAGTTGTTTGAAGGTTTACTGCAAAACTGGGTGTAGCCTAATGCTGGAAGGGTGAGCAGGAATGACAGAATAGTGTGTCATGTGTGTCTTCCTGGCCCTGGAGCAACGCTCTTCCATTACACGGGGCGTGCAGAATAAAGCTTGCATTCACATAGAGGAGAGTGATCAAATAAGCAGCCTCTCTTCTCTGTCGACTCCCCTATTAACCCTTGAAAAAAAGATGGAGCAGAAATGACTCCTGTGACCACATCTTCCTCCCGATGCAGCCTGCAGTGCTCGCGTTAGGGAGTCAGCCCAGAGCCGTCACACGCGTCTGTTCGCGTCCCGTATGAGGCAGAAGCCTTCAGCCAAAGGGGAAGGAGAACTTACTCGTCAACCATCTAAATTAATGGCGGTTGGACTGTAGTTACCACCGGCACCGGGAGCCGTGCAGCTCCACATGAGCGAACGACCGCTGGTGCCCGGCGACTGAACTCACGTTAGCTTGTTTAGCACTGGCGCTAGCTTAGCTCATATCACATTTCCAGACTCGCGGAACGTTATTCAGCGGCGCTATCGTCGGTGTCTCAACGTCGTTAATTCACAATTCAAAGCATTTTGGTGTCGTCTCGCGATACGAATCAAGAGCCGACCACGCATATGTCTTGAATCGCCGAGGAGCTCGCTCACAGAAGATGAGGGCTCATTCAAAGGGCCATGTTGCGCGACTGCTCCGCCCTGACAGCGAACATTCGTGTTTTCCTGCAGCTAACGTGAACGCAACCCTCTGCAGAAACTACGGTTGCTGTGTTTCCAACCGCAACCGCAGCAACACGGAGCCGCTGACAACTCGCACAGCGTGACGGGGAAATATCAGACCGGGCGAAACTTACCATCACTGCGCTTTATCTCCACATAAGTACCGACGACGATCTTCCCAAAACACGACGCCATTCTACATTACTTAAACAGTTAAGAAATTGAAGACTTATTATGTGCCGGGTGAATGCAGCGTATTGTGTTTGTCAGTCTTTGCTCGCGCAGGAAGATGCAGGCGGTAGAATGAGCTAGCGTTTCGTAGCGTTAGCTAGAAGGAATAGCACATCGTTTCCGGTCTAGAATTTTTCAAAATAAAATCTGGCAAAATCTGTTCTTTTCCGACAATAAACTAAACAAATGGAAATTTAGCAATATGAAACAGTTAACAAATTGAAGACTTATTATGTGCCGGGTGAATGCAGCTTATTATGTTTGCCAGTCTTTGCTCGCGCAGGAAGATGCAGGCGGTGGAATGAGCTAGCGTTTCGTAGCGTTAAACTAGAAGGAATAGCACATCGTTTCCGGTCCGGCATTTTTCAAAATAAAATCCGGCAAAATCTGTTCTTTTCCGTCAATAAACGAAACAAATAGAAATTTAGCAATATGATATACACATTCAAAATTCTGAGATATAAATTCGAAATTATGAGATAAAAATTCATAATTATGAGATGGAAGACAGTGCCACTTTGCTGTGGCTTAAACAAAGTATAATTACACATTGCTACGAATAATTTATGCATGTCACTTTACTGAGTCACGATTCTATTGTTTCTCTACACTGCCATGTTTTGCTTTTCGTTCAGTACACTTTTGGTGATTTGGCTCAGATTTAAGCCTTTGAAAACGGACAGTCAGACATCTAATCTCATTCACACTATATTAAACCCCAACGCAATGTAATCTCTGGTAATCTAGAGTTGTTTTGAAAAATATCGAGGTGCCTCACCAGCCTGTTCTAGGCTTACTGGACCTTAGTGACTGTGTATTAACCTGGTATGTCGCAGTACTTAATTAAAATATACAATGTGACTGAAATACTTAGTTACACACAGTTTAAATTTGAATTAATTTTGCAGTGGCTCAAATAACATACGACACAAAAATGACACACTTTGTGCTTAATTGTTCTTATCATCATTGCCATATGATTGTAATAAAACGAAATGCTATATACTGTTTCCATACATGAGCGTGTTTGTATACAGTTTCTATTTGCATGAAAGAGGGAAACCCCAGGGAATGTTCTAACAAGTCAAAATATCTGCCATGAAAAGGGTCACTGCAAGTTGTTTGTAACAAGATGTTTAGTATTGTGATAAATCAACATACATTTAATTAATGCAATTACAGATCTTGGGTCACTATAATAGCTAATTGTTAAAAAAATACTTAGAAGTCAACCTTATGATATAGTAAATTCTTGTTGCTATTATACAACATTTAAATGATGTCTTACTAACTCAAATTGTCATAATATTTACCAACTAGAGATATTAACTTATTAAGTCCACATTCTGAGATAATCAGTCTGAGAAGGAGGACAACAAAATCTAATTTTACCTCCATAATAAACATAGGCAAAAACAAACAAACAACGGATCAGAATGTGTACTCACTTTGAGCAATGCAGTTCTCGTCCTCTGCCACTAGTGGGCAGCGTTGTACCCTTCAAACAAGTATCCTCATAAAGTCAGACTCATAGTATTTGCAACTAGAAAATGCATTTCTTGCTTAAAATGCGTTGGAATGCTAAAATCTGAAAGTTTGATGCTGAAATAATTTTTTTCAATCGCTGAAAATAGCTGAAAATATTAAAACAGATGCAAATACCAAAAAGGGAAACTTCTCGCTGAAAGTGTTGAAGCACAAACACATTGACCTGAACTGCTGAACATCCTTGAAGTGGAAATGTACAACTGGAAAAGAAAAGCAAAACTCATCATCTAAATATTCAAAGATATGAATCACAATCCAAGAAATGAGAGAGAGGGGGAAAAGTCAGACATGAGAACAAGAGAGAAATAAATAAATTGAGAGACAGAGGGAGAAATAAAAATTATAAAAGAGAGAGGGAGAAACCAGGGTGAAGGATAGACAAGATCTAAACACTGAGTGGATTTTGTACAAAAGCATTTGTTAACCCCTGTCAAAAAAACATAGAATCACCAAAATAGTAAAATCAATAGAGAGGAAAGATTCAGCCGAACGCGCTGATATATTTATTATGGCCGTTCACAAGCGCGCACGTCGGTCTGTGCAGAAGCATGATCTGCCAAATCAAAACCTCCACAATTGTTACCCTCAGAAAGTGTAAATAGGGAATGATGTAGGAAGTAAAACTACTCAACTGACACGACACCCTGCCACAACTCTTCATTGGGTTATATTCTAATTAGTCTTGTTCTAACGTATGCATACATTTATGTCTGCATGCTTAGTCCATTTCCAGCACTATGGGATGTGGCTGCATGTACTGGACACACATCATGAGCAGGTCGCCAGTTCACCAGATATCAGTTTATGTTCTTGTATTATTTACTATTTCACACACAACTTCCTCACCACAACTCGTGGGGTTCGAGATCATTCTTGTTCTAGAAGCTACGAGTTTCCTCCATGGACCTGCAGCTGTCCCCCCCCCCCCCCCTGTCTCCACACACACTTGTCTTTTAAACCCCCCTCATGTTGTGCTGGTCAGTCCTCAGCTGTTTGTGCCATAAATAGACCTTATCAGGAGCAGACCAACTTTGAGGTAGTCATTCTGACAGACATCCTGAAATGGAAAGTACATTTTATTCATAAAGCTTTGGATAATTTAAAGATATTGTAAAGATGTTATTTTTAAATACAATAAATAGTCTGTAATGACCTCTGGTACAAAGTAGCCTCTTGGGGGTTTACTGTGCTTGAAGTGAACCCCTGCGTGGGATGGATGGTACACCTCAGTTCGGTCCCACCTCATTGACAGCCACTATAAATGTCAACAAGTTGGTGGGGGAAGTTACATGAGATACACAAAGTTTGTAACACATTTTAGGAACAAGAGGTCCGGACCATCCACGCAGAGCAAGAGAGACAACACACAATCACAAGAAGGTACTGTACAACTTTCACAGATGTGTTTTTTTATTTGAGTGAAATTCATGTATGCAGAGGGTACTTAGGATGAGTAGTGGAATAGACTGTGACTCCATGATAGGAGACGGTATCTGTCCATTGGGAAAGTGGCATTTGTTGTAAGGCTCCAACTGTGGTACGAGATCATGCCCAAATAAGGCCTGATGGGAGGCCATTTAAAGTTAGAGATGGCGTGTGCATGGCCATTTGCTCAGAGACCCAGGTCAGCAGGACACTGATTACAAACAGTGGTAAGAAAATAAATATTCCTAATGTTACAGTAGCTAAAACAAATATTAACTTGCTGACATATGATTTCTAGGATGAATGTGAAAGAAGCGTTGTAAACCTACACAAATACAAGTACATATACGCTTTGTATTGCTTTCATATATAATATTCTTATACTTTTTATCCTTCAACTAACACAAACGTGTAAACTGTTCTTCAGATTTATTTTAATGTTTTCTTATTTTAAATATGTAAATATGTGTATATGTTTTGGATCTTTTGATGTATTTCGGTATGAAACATTTGATTGACTGACGCTGAAATTGTTGTGATGAAACATTAAGTGGACATGAAAACCCAAACTTAATGGATCTGTTTGTTTTATTTCATAACTCATAAACCCGATTGCTTTACCAGATGGGAGACTCTATCCAGTTAAAAGATGAGGGGAACCAGCACTTCCAGTCAGGAGACACTGACAAAGCTATTGAGTGCTACAGTAAAGCCATAAAGACCTGCAAAGACAAACAAGTTCTTGCTATCATCTACAGGAACAGATCTGCATGCTACATAAAAAAGGTAAGCAGATTGTTAAAGCATATATCACAAAAACAAGCCAATAGTAATTATAACATATTTACAACTTATTTGGCACAAATGTACTTTTCTTCTGGAACGTTTCTGTTTTTCTTTAGGAAAACTTTTCCAATGCAGCATCTGACGCATCCAAAGGTAGGGCAATAAATACAGTTATAAACCAACAAATATCACCAATGGCACCAAAAACACGTGTTTAATAATCTTTCTTCCTCTCACTTAGCAATTGATGTAGATGCAGCGGATATTAAAGCCTTGTACCGGCGTTGCCAAGCTCTGGAGAAACTAGGAAAACTGGATTTGGCTTTCAAAGATGTGCAGAGGTGTGCCACCATCGAACCGAAGAATAAAACCTTCCTGGAGACACTTCGCAGGCTGAGAGCAGACATCCAGTCCAAGGTCGGCTTTAAAAAGAACAAGGCAGACACACAGAAGTGAATCCACAGACTCAATACTTTGCTTCAATGCATGAAGCATTTCAACACGTATTCAACAATATTCTTTGGGCTTAACAATCTCATTAGCTTTGAATGTGGCATATAGAAATAACTGTTATTCTCAAGCTAAGGACATTTGAAAGATGTTCTTATATTGAGGCACAAACAAAATGAATGTGTATGATTTGGTCATGTCATTAGTTAATGTTTCATTTGGATTCTCCACAGCTTAAGACTACATTCTCCACAGATTCGAGGGTACAGAACATGTTTGACATTCTCCTCGATGACGAAATGGAAAAGGACAAGACAGAAAAAGTGGGTATTTTTCTCGTGTGTGAATTTAAAAAATACAAGGACTTTTTGATAATAATAATAATAATAAAAATAATACATTACATTTCCATCGCGCTTTTCAAAATACTCAAAGACGCTTTATTGTTTGGTAGCATGTTAGTGCAGAGCTGTGTTATCACTTCTGCAACATATGATGTTGTGTCTAGGCTGCCAACAACTTGATTGTGCTGTCAAGAGAGGACGCCGGAGCAGAGCGAATATTCGAGAATAACGGAGTGCCTCTGCTGCTCAACATGATGGAGACCGGCAAGCCAGAGATGATCCTGGCTGCTGTCCGCACTTTGTCAGGAATGTGCACAGGACACAAAGCTCGGGTGAGCATGCTCATAGAAACTCAGTCCAGACAAATGCAACTGAAAGTGAATATGAAAATCAAAGATTGGGGACGACAACGAGACGACTGTGCAGCTTACCAACCGCAATCTAACTTCACATGTACAACTTTGCCATTAGACGTAAACCATTTCCCCCACTAAATGTAGTCTTTTCACCACCCCTAAACAGGCCATGGCTATTATTCACATGGTCGGTGTTGATAAGATGTGCAGCATCATGGCCGTTGACAATGAGGAGATTGCACTGGCCACCTGCAACCTCTTCCAGTGCATCAACGACTCCCTCACTGGTGGAGATAAGAGGGAATATGGGAAAGCAGAGGCCTTGGTTTTAGGTGAGACAGAATACATATGAACTGCATCTTGAGGTTTAATCAAAGCCTCATTTTCCATCTTCAACCAAACAGCATATATTCAAAGACGGTTGCGGCTATGGCGTTGCTGCTTTAAGTATTTGTACTTACTGACAGACTTTCTTGTTTACCATCCGTCGATCTGCAGATTCATCTAAAGACCTGAAAACCATTCTCCTCGCTCTCGTGGAGATGGTTGCGAGTAAGAAGGTGTCTGGCCATGGCAGGGACCAGGCACTGAATCTCCTGAGCAATAATGTTCCGCGCAAAAACAGCAAAAACAGCGACAACTCCAAGAGTCTCTTCACCATCGACCACGGTGAGCCAGACAGCTGCACCGGGTCACGTCTGCTGCTGCAGCCCAGGCTGCCTGACAACGTGTGTTTGCCAGATCACATCACATGTGTGTGTTTGTTCTCCAGGTCTCAAGAAGATCCTCAAAGTGTGTGGTCAGGTTCCCGAACTGCCAGACCAGCTTCCCATGACGGAGAACACACAGCTGATCGCCAGCGTGGTGCTCACCAAGATCTATGACGACCTCACATGTGACCCCGAGAGAAACAACTTCAGGGACATTTGTGATGAATATGTCAAGTACGTCCATAAAATACAAACTCACTATTTACCAAGAGTTTCTAAACTTAGACCAGTGGTCCCCAAACTAAGGCCCCCCTCCACATTTGGCCCCGCCCCCTGAACAATACCAGAGACGCATTCTTATTCTTTTTTCAGTCTGGCCACGCAGATCCTCGACTAGCCGCTGTCAAATAGAATGGAATAAGATCCCAGAAAGGGTTCTTAATATTTGGTTATGCGGCTTTCTGGAAAACAATACATGTTTACATTTAGGCACCCTGTGATCGTCTCACTGTTTCTGTTACAAACTGACCCCGCCCCCATCAGAGAAGGGAACAGTGATGTGGCCCTCACAGGAAACAGTTTGGGGACCCCTGACTTAGACCAAGCCAACATAACTTATTCCATCTTTTATGCTTTTTTCATTCCTTATCCTCCTTTTCCACAGATCCAAAATTGACCCCAACGACATGGACAGGACCATTCATGGCATCAACACCATCTCAGGGCTGCTTCAGGGTCCCTTCGATGTCGGTAACGCCCTTGTCGGACGGCAAGGCATAATGGAGATGATGGTGGCGCTGTGCGCCTCCGAGCGGGAGGTGGACCAGATGGTTGCTATCGAGGCGCTGATCCACGCCGCCTCCAAGATGAGCCGCGCCTCGTTCATCATCACCAACGGGGTTTCGCTCCTCAAGGACATCTACAAAAAGACCACGAACGAGAAGATTAAAATACGCTCGTTGGTGGTGAGTGGTGCGCCGAGGAAAGAATGGGCATTGCCCACACACAATGCAGAATAACAGAACAACACATGATGAAAAACACCACAGTTAGAAGTATGAACATTGTTAGACGGTGAATTGGACGACACAACTATGGTGTGTGGGTAGGTGTGCATACTCACGTCCATGTCATCCCCAGGGTCTCTGTAAACTGGGCTCAGCTGGAGGGGATGATTATGGTCTCCGGCAGTTTGCTGAGGGATCCACAGAGAAGCTGGGAAAGCAGTGCAGAAAGTGAGTCGTCACATGTTCAAGTGAATGAATCAAGCAGGGGATCATCCATGATGGCAGAACAAAGATGGTAGTCAATGTAGGAAAGATGTGGAAAAACTGATACTTGCGTCAGTATTTTTTTAATATACATGCTCAATACTGAATTAGTTATTATCTATTTGTTTTCGTGCAAAATGGATATTATTCTTAAGTTGCAATGTGTATACAGCTCCAGAATGTCATTGTACATTACTGTAGCTCAGTGGGGCAGGGGGTCGTCCTGCAACCCCAAGGTCGTCGGTTCGATTCCCGCTCTCCCCATTAGTTGCGAGTCGAAGTGTCCATGAGCAAGGCACTGAACCCCCAGCTGCTCCCCGGGCGCATCACTGCAGCCCACTGCTCCTTCATGACTAAGGAGGGGTTAAATGCAGAGGATACATGTCGTTGCCTGTGTACCTGGACTCTGTGTACCTGGACTCTGTGTACCTGGACTCTGTGTACCTGGACTCTGTGTACCTGGACTCTGTGTACCTGGACTCTGAGTACCTTTACTCTGAGTACCTGGACTCTGTGTACCTGGACTCTGAGCAATGACAATAGATTGAATCCAATCATACCCCTTCACATCATTGGTTTCCTTTGTTACTCTTATAGGTGGCTCTGTAATCCCAAGATTGATACAAAAACCAGGAAGTGGGCTATTGAGGGTCTATCTTATCTGACTAATGATGCGGACGTGAAAGATGACTTTGTTGAGGACGAGGTTGCCCTGAAAGCCATGTTTGAACTGGCCAAGGTATGAAAATAACAACATATATGAGTATATCCGATCATATATTAGAAATAATAATCTCAATTCTTCCTCTGTGTTTTAGTCTACGGATAAGACGATCATATACTCAGTAGCTTGCACCTTGGTTAACTGCACCAACGGCTATGAAAAGAAGGATGTCATCCCTGAGCTGGTTCAACTTGCCAAATTTTCAAAGCAACACGTTCCCGAGCAACACCCCAAGGTAAAAGAGGAAGAAAGGGAATCTTTCTAAGGGAGTAAGTAGGCAGGTTATGTTACTTTATGTTAGGTTATGCTTTCTTTTTTCAGGACAAGAAGGACTTTATCGAGAAGAGAGTGAAAAGGCTGCTGAAGGCTGGAATCATTTCAGCTCTTGCTGTCATGGTCAAAGCAGACAGCACCATCCTGACCAGCCACACCAAAGAGATGCTGTCAAGGTGGGAGGGGACACATGTCGGTACCTCATCAAGCTTGTTGTATAACTGACTGGACTCGACAAAGCGCATATGACTCATCACAACATCTCATGAATCGTCTCGTGACAGCTCGGCTGCAGCTAAGATGATGCCGACAAATCACTTTTGACTGCAGTCACAACTCACAGTGTATTCCTAAATGTTCCATCACAGAGATCAGGGAGTGTAAGCTACACTACACATGCATACATCCAATGTCTTGTTTATTCCACCTTAAATTGCCACATTGCTTAGAAATGTATGAATGTTAAACCTTTTTTCTATTTTTCTTTCTTTAGAGTTTTCTTGGCACTGTCAATGGATCCCAAAGACCGTGGTACTATAGTGGCCCAGGGTGGGGGGAAGGTGAGTGAAAGGTTTGGAAAGCAATGCACAAGAGAATCTAGGACACTTCCCAAAGTCTTTTCAAGTGTTCCCTAACTGGATCCCCCGGGGAACTGAATAAACATAAGGGTTACTTCAAGGAACCTTTTATTTTGTGTTGATTTTGGCGATTCCTGTGGATGAGAGAGGCGGAGTTTCCAAGCACCAGAGATCCGTAAGATGATTTTACTGCAGTGAGGTCTGTCAGTCTGCCCGCTCAGTGCTGGTTCTGGTTCTGCAGTAGGCTCATCCATACAGACCGGGCCCCCGGCAACGTGGTGTCGGCTCTCCGGCATGATTTCATGTGATGTCGCGCAGAATCTGACCCGGTGGCACCGACGTCAAGCATTTACAATAACTATGAAGAATTAGCCAATCTTCTCACTGATGGTATTCTCTATAGGTCAATAAGAGGCATCAAAAAGACATTGAGACTGTTTCATATAGTTAAATGTTCCCAAAGTAATGTAACTGGATACATATACATATACTGGATAAAGTATATCCTGGCAAACTCTGCACTTTACTTTATTTCCCCCTGTATATTTATGATATGATATGATATGATATATACCTTTATTCGTCCCACAGTGGGGAAATTTCAAAAATCACAGCAGCGGTGCACATCAGAGCATCAATAAAAATAATTATTAAACACAAAACTAAATACTAAAAAACTAAAAACTAAATACTAATACTCATACTAAATATACGAGGAAAACAAAGTAAAGTGCTGAGTAAAGTAAAGTGCTGAGTAAAGTGTTGAGTTTGCCAGGATCTACAGCAATTTAGTATTAGTATTTAGTTTTTTAGTATTGTGTCTTGTGTTTTATATTTATTTTCATTGATGCTTTGATGTGCACCGCTGCTGTGATTTTTGAAATGTCCCCACTGTGAGACAAATAAAGGAATATCATATCATATCATACGCTGGTTGTTGCATTATACCCCCACTATTGTTCACTCCTGGCTCTGCCCTCAGGCTTTAATACCACTTGCACTGGAGGGGACAGAGGCTGGGAAGACGAAGGCCAGCCACGCCATTGCCAAGATTGCAGCTATTTCCAACCCAGAAATCGCCTTCCCCGGTGAGAGGGTAAGACATAGAATAATAGTCGGTGTGTTTGTTTCTATGCCTTCGTGGTCGGGGAAAGGGCATGGAAATTTACCGAGGTATCACATTCTACTCAATCTTCCCTTGACTACAAACTTCTCCTTTGCGTATGTTTCTTTGTTTCTCGATATGCCGGTAGATGATGGACCATTTCTCCTTTTGTCTTTCCGATTGTCAATTTATATCATTAATGAAGATTGTTTGTTACTCACTTTCTGAATGGGTATGTTTCTGAATTAAGTATGTATATATGCTGATGTGGCGTTTACCTCATAGTTCAAGAAAACAACACAGTGGTCTTTCTTCCTTGTTTGACAGGTGTACGAGGTGGTGAGACCTTTAGTTCGCCTCCTTCAAACAGACAAGGACGGATTACAGAACTTTGAAGCTCTGAGAGGCCTCACTAACTTGGCTGGTTTCAGTAACAAACTACGGTAACACCTTTCACCATTTCATATTAATGCCACTGCGATTCCTCATTTCCTACAAGTGAGTTGTACTGCAATTTACAGATGTTGCCGTCTTATGACTTCCCACCTTCATCTGTTTTGTAGAGTAAAGATTGTGAAAGAGAAAGCTCTGCCAGAGATTGAGAACTATATGTTTGAAGATCATGACCAGATCAGACAAGCGGCCGTGGAATGCATGTGCAACCTCGTTTCGTGTAAAGAGGTGAGAACAGACCGACAGTAGAAACCTCGCCCGATATGGGACGATGCCATGTGAGACGCACATGTCCCACAGGTGTGAGTGCGTTGAACATGTGAACTCTTTGTGTATTAGGTCCAAGATCGTTATCTGGAAGACGGCAACGATAAGCTGAAGCTGATAATACTGCTATGTGGAGAGGACGACGAGAATCTTCAGCTCGCTGCAGCTGGAGCTCTCGCCATGCTCACTAGTGCTGAGAAGAAGCTCTGCCACAAACTGACCCTGGTGGTATGTACAACAGCGCTCAGTATGCTCTTACTGAAGAATATGAATCATAGTGTCACATCGGAGTGTGTTTTAAAAGCATGTCCGCCCCACGATGAAAAATACCCAGAAATATCGTGAATAGCTTTCTCTTAGGAACTGATGCTGAATCCACAGCAGCAGATATTCTGGTCAACACACGGTCAACACACTCTCTCTGTAAACGATCGCCGTATGTTATTATCACTCTTTAATGCTTTAATTAAATTAACCTTATGACACTTGGGAGCATTTTCATGCACTTGTGTTGGGTCTCACAAAGCAGCTTAATGTATGTAGCTTGTTTGACCTCAGGCCGTTGTTACTGTAGGTTAAGTTTGGCTTTCCAATTCCATTAAATTACGGTTACAGCTGTGAGTGAACTGTGAGAGATATTCAGAAAAAAGAATAGTCAAGATCAAAGGTTGCAGTTTCCTGACTTTGAGTCCCTTTTGGTCAACCTCCAAAAACAATGACTCATACACTTAATATCACAACTCAATCACAGTTGTACACACACTATTTTACTCACGGATTCCACTGTTTGAAATTGGTTGTTCGCAAATAAGTATGAAAAGCAGCTTCCGACATTTTTGCTTCATCATTCACACAAACTGATCATTCCCAACAGACAACACAATGGCTTGAGATCCTGCAGAAGTTGTGTCTCCAAACCAACCCTTCTATCCAGCATCGTGGCATTGTGGTTGTCAACAACATGCTCAACTCAGACGACAGTGAGCTGGCCAAGAAGTTGATGGAGAGCGAGCTGCTGGAAATCCTCTCGGTGATCGCCAAGGCGGAAGACAATCCCAAGAAGCAGGATGTCATTGATGCTGCACGCACATGCCTGGTCAAAGCGATGGATCTCGGTCTCATCAAACCATTCTCTAGCCTTTCTTAAAATGCTGGCAACAAGACAAAAAACAACCATGGACAATCTTCTTTATTTCCTTTCAATACAATACTTTTTTCCAACTGTTTTTTGTCCCCACATCAAAGTGTTGAAAGGATGGGGCTCCCTGCATGGGTTCACTTCTGACCCCGTTGCTGCATGTCGTCCCCTCTCTCCTCCTTTTATCTGTGTCTGAACTATAAAATAGACACACAAATGATATAAAAGAAATAAACAATACAAAAGGATTCTCCAACCTGCTCCAATACACAAAAGATAAACCCAAATAAAGCAGTGATGTTTATTTGGGGCTTAGGCAGTACAATAAGCAAATGTGTTGTTTCAAGACCGACCAGTTTGCTCCACTGCATTTGTATGGTAGGTGACACAATACCCTTTAAATAAAACCTAAATGTTTCAATGTCCATTTAAAGCACATGCATGCATCCTTCATTTGATTGATTAGTTGGGTGCATTTGGCCGCTGATATTAAGTTAGGTTTTTTTTCTAAGATTTTAGTGATTGTCTTTTCTTTTTTATATATATTTAGACACAATTCATGCTTTTTTCAGGAGCTTCAATGCAATGTGACCAAGTGATGCAAATACCAAAATGTATAACTCTGGAAATAAAATAAGAACTTAAATCCAATATGATTCGGTGTGTTGATTTGGAGTCATGCAACACATAACGTGGAAGCTGTTTGAAAAAAAGTTAAGAGTGATAGATCATATCCGCCTCCTCCCGATACGCCCTGGGGAATGATGGCACAGGTCTTCCTTTATACACGTTGGATCTTGGATATGTAGCTGTTCCGGTTGTGACTGACTGTAGAAATGACAAAACAAAAGGCCATGACGCATTTCGTAAGCTATAATCAAATGCAAAACACACACACACACACACACACACACACACACACACACACACACACACACACACTTTGAAACCAACTAAAGTACATTAATTACACCTAACAACAATAGAAACATGTTACTGCGTAACCTAATACGGCTAAACAGTTTGACTTGCACACATTTGTTGCCCTTTGAAAACATTGTTAAACATAGTTTCAATTGTGTCGCCCAACCGACTGTAAACAGCAGACATACAGATTATGACAACAAGTTTACTCTCTGGAAAACCATTTCAATACACGTATACACTTTATATGGAGACACATGTAACTCATAAGTCAATGCTGGGACCACAAGTGTAATTTCTTATTCATTTTGTGAAGAAAAGCATCTTTCTTTCTCTATAACTGATGAGAACATGGACTTGACCTCTCACCTTTCCTGTTTGAGTACATAACCTACCTGCATCTTAACCCCACAGTGTTTCTCCATGCCTTCCTAGACAGGACATTTGCTGTAAAGCCAGAAGAATGAAATGGTTCCATTCATATAATATATATATATATATATATATATAAATAAATATATAGTATAAATATCTAATATATATGTATATAATATATACATATATAGTATAAATATATAATATATATATGTATATAATATATACATATATATAATATATATAGTATAAATATTTTATATATATAATATATACATATACATAATATATTTATATATTATATATAGGTAGTGCATCACTTGTGTAGATCTATATGCTCAGTGCAGGACGTGCCGACATGTTGTTTTTCTGCTGTACAGAATATTGTGACGAATGCATTGCCCTGCGGCTTAACCGGGAGCGGCTGCCCTCTCTGCCACACCGTGACCACAGAGGAGCTTTACAAAAGGGGAGATGGAGCCACCGCTTGTATGTAATGTGATTTTCTGTGGCTTTCAATTCCCACTGACAGTAATGTTCTACACCAGGGGTCACCGACCTTTTTGAAACAGAGCTACTCCAGCTACTCCTCCGCGAACCGCCAGTTTATCGTGATGGAGGCGTTTGAGTGGCTCAGTGACCCTGAGCCCAGAAGAGCTTTTAATGTTATTATTTGTATCAGATAAATATTTGAAATGTTTGTTCATTAAGTGCAAAGACCGTGTTTTAAATATTAACATTTTAGTGAAGAAGCATATGTTTGGGAATTTGATTGCTTTTAAGTTCTTTGACCTCAGTTAAGTGATTGCCTCTGATAATAACTTTAACCGCCGCACCGCAATTCTCCGGGGAGCACTCAAGAGACTGAGAAGAGAAAATACTTCTAACCAGTAATGTAGACCATGTTTAACGTTGGATGTTTTGGCAAATATCTTCTTCTTCTCTGTCTTGCCAAGAGTTAAATGATAAGCTAGATCACGTTTATGTCCGTGCGCTAAAGATGAAGCTACAACTAATAACTGCAGTTATTCGGGGTAACAGCTGCTCCGTACAAAGGTAAGCAATTCCTCCTCCCAGCATGCTCTAAAGCGCACTGAAAAAAACAGACAAGAGACAATAGATAACATTTTAAAGACTGAAAATAACAAAATGTTGAAATGTTTATAAAAAAAAGGTTTATACAAAATTAAACTAAGGCTATAACATTACTCCAATTTACAAGCCAGGTTAAAGAGATAAGTCTTGAATTTCTTTTTTAAAATGTAGAGAAATTGCCATTCTCCAAGAGGCAGTAATGTCCATAGTTTAGGGGCACAAAAACCGAAAGCTCTCATCTGTATCTTTATGGACACATAAGAACATTAAAAAAGAAAGTAACAGCTTCTTCCCCAGAGCTGTTTCTCTTTTGAACTCTACCCCCTCTGATCCTCATTACACCACTCTATCCTTTATGCCATTTGTTTGCACTCTCAAGTCAATATGCACTGAATATTTGCACTAGTTTAGCCACCCCAGATAGTTTATGTTCATATCTCCACATTATTTAATGTTAATTTCATCTGTCTACTGTTTTGTCTAACTTATTACCAATAGTACCAGGTCAGGCCTTAAGCCGCCCTCTTGTATAGCGCTTTATTTACTATAATCTGTATATACTGTCTTTATTATGATACTTTCTGTTGCACTTCTGGTTGGATGACAAACTGCATTTCGTTGCTGTTTGTACATGTGTAATGACAATAAAGTTTAATCTAATCTAATAATTTTAAAAAAGCAATGGAGGACCTTAGTGATTTGGCTAGCTCTCCACCAACTGCATGGCCCAGTGCAGATTAGAGAGCTGATTGGCTTAGATTTCACACAAACACCACGTGTTGTAGAAAATCCTTATTTTCTGTGTGTCGTAATACTCAACGGTTCATTGTTGACTATTAGTCTCAGGTTTAAACGAGAAATACATATTGTGTGGTTGACAATAATAAAGCTTATTTATATAACACATATCAAAACGAGTAGTAATGTATTTCACAGGCAGACGTTAGACGATTGTTTTAACTGTTTTTAATGTGTTGTACGGCAACCTTGAAAGGCGCCTTATAAAATAAATGTATTATTATTATTACATGCAATTAAGAAAGGATAGCATACAATGCAGGTACACATTTCTACATAAATATATACTTACAAACACATAAATCAGGACGCTGTCTGTAGACTACAAGTAGCCTACAGATTGGAACTAACAGGAAGTCACAGAACCAGTGACTTCCGGTGTAGCATTCGAAGGAAGCGTCCAGGCCTAGTTCAACCCGAGCGACCCTATTGGTGGACTCGTTTCACCAGCCGCGTTTCTATTGGTTTATTGACCTGTCAATCACAAATCCCTCCAATTACACTGAAGGGAATACTGAGCATGGGTGGGAGAGCACAGATTAGAGTACTGTTCACGTTCTTAAAGGACACAGGGGTTTATTATAGGGTATAATTGAAATGTAGGGTTGAGGGTTAATTTTAATTTTAATTTAATTCAATATATTTAATTTTATTTTTGTTTTATTTTGAGGGTAAAGCGTCAACCGACATTAATACTCCAGAAGGTGGCGGTAATGCACCAATCATATGGATGCCACCGCCGTTAAAAAAGAAGCAGAAGAAGAAGAAGAAATCCCTCCTCCCTCGAGCCAGGAAAACAAGCAGAAATATGTTCACGACGGAAAGGAAGCGGTGATGTTTCAGAGGCAAGCGATACTTCCGACAACCGACAGTCTTGAGACGAACACCGTGTTAACGTTCGCACTTTATTTATTGCAGAATATACTGAAACCGTGTGAATGAATATACCTCGTTATCATTCAGGACCATATGGTGAGAACCCCGAGCGGAGAAGAAGAACAGAAACCTGCACCACCCGGACCCGGAGGACGGAGCGTTGGCCAACACCGTCTCCTGAAAGCAAAACGAGCGTCCACCGCCTTCCAGGTCCAGCTTGTGTTCATAATAATAATACTACTAATTCTGCTCTGTAGCATAAAGCACACGCGCATGTCATTGTTATCTCTTCAAACATATTGCTGCCTCCACCATTTTACGGTGAGTCGGTGCGGGGCTCCGTTCGCTGTGTCACAGCATCCTGCTGACACGGCATCCATAGATCACACGCGGCTGCAACTACCGTCCATCAGACATGTTCTCTGCACGAGCAGTTGTTTAGAGAAGCGCACACAGGTGATTCGCGTGTATTGAAGTCACCTGTGTGATGTAGATGTGACCGGTTTACACCTGTATCTTTTGAAAGGTCCAGTGGTTAACTAAAAAAGGTTGAGCATTACAAAATAATTCACTTGAAGGTTGTGGAAAAATGTGGATCAGGAAATGATACACGTGACAATTTCCAAGGCTTTAAGTGTAAACCGTTATTCTATAAAAATGGGAGAACATTTGGAAATCTGTGAAACGCAATATAGGTGTGTGAGCGAGGAAGGGCACACAGTGGAGCCCCCAGGTAGATGGGGAACAAACACTCAATCAGCGTCATCTTTCTTCTCTGCCTGAAGAGAGCTATGCATTCTGGAGAAGTGACTGGACGCCAGCCTGGGTTTAGCCCCCAGTTCCAGTTCCTGCGTTTCCACTTCACAAAGACAAGTATTTATGTTCTTGGAGTGAGCGCCATTCAATCTGCAGGGGATGCAGAGGCTAATTTGTGTTTTCAGTTGTTTAAAAGAGCCCAGCCGCGATTGTTTGGTGTGTTTATATCCATTTTCTCTCTTGTTATATTGTAATTTAATCTACTGATGGAAGTATCCGTTTCAAGTTTAACAATTTGTCGTTCTCCCTGTCGCAGCATCTTGAGGATGAACCACTTATCCCTCAGCGAGATATGTTGCCTGTTCTGCTGTCCGCCGTGCCCCAGCAAGATCGCCTCTAAGCTGGCCTTCCTGCCTCCGGAGCCCACCTACAGCCTCATGTCTGACGACAGCGGCAGCCGCTGGACACTGCACCTCTCCGAGCGCGCCGACTGGCAGTACTCGACCCGCGAGAAGGACGCCATCGAGTGTTTCATGACTAGCACGACAAGAGGGAACCGCATCGCCTGTATGTTTGTCCGCTGCTCCCCCAGTGCTCGATATACTCTATTATTCTCCCATGGCAATGCGGTGGACTTGGGCCAGATGAGCAGCTTCTACATCGGCCTGGGTTCACGGATCAACTGCAACGTCTTCTCCTACGACTACTCGGGTTACGGGGCCAGTTCTGGAAAACCCTCTGAGAAGAACCTGTACGCCGATGTCGACGCCGCCTGGCAGGCTCTGCGCTCACGGTAAGGAGACGTGATGGAGGGGAGATGGGCACACCTGTACACAGATGTTGGAACGGCCTGCAGAAAAAGGATGCATTGTTTCACTAGCAGTCAGGAATTCATTTTATTTCAATTCAGTTTATTCGTAGAGCCCATTTTCACACATTAGAAATCCCCCTCAGTGCTTTACAATCTGTACACATAGACATCCCTGACCTTTGACCTTTGACCTCACATGGGATCAGGAACAACTCCCAAACAACCCTTCAGGGTAAACAAGGTCAGAACCCTTGAGGAGAGAACAGAGGAGGATCCCTCTCCAGGATGGACAGGTGTCATAGATGTCATGTGACCAGAAGGAATCATTACACACACATTAAAACACAGGAACAACACAATGAAGATGACAGAGTGGATGAAGAGTTGGTAGTCGGCATATTCCACCATCCAGACCTCCACGGTCCATCAGATGGAGGTGGAGAGGAGGAGTGGGCGGAGTCTCAGCAGGGGGCGGAGTCTCAGCAGGGCCATGGCGTAGTTGGTAGTCGTGAAGTCAAAAGGACCTCAGGAGAAAGCAGTTAGTAATGTGCAATAGAGAGATGAAGATCCATCCATGCATTGATGGTAGATTAATTGAATAGCATGCAGACCCTAAACTTGATTTCTCACAAGGTGACAAAATAAAACTTTGATGGTAATGTTGATCAAACACTCTTTAGGAGGTGGAGCAAAATCCCAGAAATGGATGAACACTGGCAAAGCGTTGCACACCTTTTTCTTTTTTTAACCTTCAAGCGGAACCATTAAACCTAAGGGGAAAGGGAAGTAACACAACAAACACGAAAATGCTGAACAGTGCTGTTCGTGACAATAGTAAGGGTCATATAAATAACCATCTGGTCGAGTCTTTCTCGTCTGACAGCTTTTGTGAGATGTTGTGAATAACCACAATGCAAAGCTTTCATGGCTTCCTATGGTGTGAATGTCTAAAGCCGTGAGTGAGTAGCAAGGGAAGGGGGACGACGTAAGATGGAAAGAGTCAAAGACATGAAGAGTTGGTGGAGAGATGATTATTGGAGAACGGATTAGAAGAGACGACGTGATGTTTTTATGGGGGGTAACAGGAATGTGTTTTCTATAATTACGCTGGACACATGGAGGTGTGAGTCGGTGCTCTGCTGCGTCGTTCTGCTCTGCAGGCTATAAATAGAAACTGTATTTATTGGTCAATAGCGTATGTAAGTTTTAAATATGCCGTACTTCTTTTTCATGGTAACTGCATTTGTAGTAATTTTGAAACGAGAACCCTTGGACTCTTTGGTTTAATAAGTAATAATAATATTCAGTGTTTAATCTCTGCTCTATTACAGTAAATTAATGTAGTTTAAAATGAATGAGTTACTAAGATACCCTGGTACACTAATTAATTGTTTTCTTCATTTTTTTTACTCACTTTTCATGATGTTCAAAACTGATGAAAAAAAAAACCTGCCGAAAAATATTGTTCACGTTTCCTTAAAATAATTCGACTAACATCTGTCCAGGATCCCAAAGGCTCTCGCACTACAAGCGAGTCTGATTTAGTCCTGAACAACGTTCATCAATTTAACCACGTCTCCTTCACATCCTTCATACCGCGTCTAACCCTCTCGCCTCCTTCGTGTGTCCTTTCATAACACCATCGGCTTTGTACTCCAAGTCTTTGGGACAAGTTAGCCAGGAGAGAGTGCGGTCCCACACACATTCAATACATGCACATATGTTGAGTTGAAATGATTACTTGAGTAATTGGCAATACATATATTGATGGGGCATTTCTCAAACGAGTGTCAAACATTGTCCCATTCCAACATCTCTAAAATTTCACGTGATCTCAAATTAAATATCTTTAGGTTTTGAATGTTGACGGCACCGAGTAAGCACTTTGTAGTCGACCTCTGCGCGTATGTGTATATAACGTATCATATCTTTTCCTCTTTGTTTACATGGATGGGGTGGAAATTAAAGTTCATCCAGTAGCCCTCGATATTTCTGTATTTCCTGCTGGCAGATAAACAAATGACTGAAAGAGGAGATGGGGAACTTTGGCTCACAAAAACTAAATGCAAGGGAGAGAAGAGTCGACCATAAAGATAATAAAAAAATAGGCATCTATTGTGGATGCCACTCCTGTGTGGCACTGCAGGTATTCAACAGTGCTGATGTAGAACACAGGGAGGGCCGCAACACAATGGTGATGTTTCTTTGTTCTTTAGCTGTAAATCTCTCTCGGCATTACTTTTACATGTTACACGACTCTTAGAGAAGTGGCCTTCTGTTATACGTAAATGTATATCAGGAAGCTGACAAGTTAAACTGGAAATTCTTGATGTATAAAAGTTGTGCATACAGGAAATGGGCCACTGCTGTGAATAAGAACCCGCTCTCCTGGCGGCCAGCGCTGCATTACTTCAGAGAGAAAAGCACCTGAGGCTGCTGTCTTCCACTTTAAAAAAAAAAAAGTCGTGCTTTATTATTTTTGTTGTTTCACCAAGGAAACTCCGACACACAATCAAGACCGGTGCGGAAATGTAATCGCCGTCTTTAAAAAGGGCGGAGCCGGTATCGACCCACGTCGATCTCAGTTAATGTATGGCATGTCTTAGTCGGTTAATCAGGGAATAAGGCACTTCAAGATCTGATGAGCTACTTTCTGGAACAAGGACAGAACTCGATATTGAAGAAGCCTCAACTTGCGTGCATACTGCATAAAACTCTTTAAAAGCCAAGTTGCAAGTCTGAACGCCAGCTTGTCGGGACGTTGGAGTAAGAGCACTAAAAACAAACATTCATGCCTGAATGATGTCACAGGGCAAACTCCTTTTCTGTGTGAAGGAAAAGTGGCTTGACTTAATTTTATATAATTATGAAGGATAAGAATAAGCCTAGATGTTAGAATATATATAAATATATTAATAAAGAAATCTATACAGTTGTAAAACTACAAAATAGACCTCAGAAAAGAAATGGACTGACGGACTGTCAAAGGGTTTTAAAAAAAGAGTGATGTGATATGTAGAGGTGTGAATCTCTCGGGCACCTCACGATTTCAGACGGCGACGATTAGATTATTGAATTAATCTTAATGCTTCAACATTTTTCAATCGTTTGACTTTATTTTTGTTCTCACTGACTATCTGCTATTTTTTTAAACGCTGCATTTTTGTAATTATTAATAATTTCAAAAATATACACATTTACTTCCGTTTTTTATTTATTCAATATTGGGCCTGTAGCATCATAATTGTAGTAAAAACATAATTTGACGGAACAAGCTGCCCTTATTCTAAATATAGAATATATGAAATGAATAATATAGTCTTCAAACAAATCCCCTTGTTATTGGAACTAAGTATTCGTCTCTGGTACAAAAATAATTCTTCCTGGACCATGTTCTAAAACTATACATTAATAAACTAAACGTTCACGGTGAGTCTTCTGAGCCGTTTCTCCCACCCGACCAGCTTTCCTCAGTGACGGCATGACGTAGAGACGTTGTGATGGACGCTGCATCTCGGTTTGGATATTAAACATATTAACGTCTGTTGCGTTCCGCGGTGATGGACGGACAGCTCGGTGTCACAGCATCATAACGTTGATTATTGAGTTTTCTGCTTTGAGTCATAAATGTTCAAGACTGAATGGAAGAAAGAATCGATTTCTTTCTTCTTAATATGGCTGATTTAATGGTGCACACGGCATGTGTCTTGATGGGGTGAATATGATTGAAGATCGTGTGCAATATTACCACTAATCTTTTGCCTGTATGCTGTTTGACTAATATTTTAAGCTTAGTGTTGCTAAGACCCCCTCATTCCCTGCGTTATGTGCCTGTTGGGCTCTGCTGTCTGTCTGGGGGTTTGAGGGCGGTGCCGGATGCAGAACTGTCTGTCTGTGATTGAACAAAACAACCTTCTGACCCGCCAAGCACAAATCATCTCGACGTTGTTTATCACAGTAAAAGGCGTCTCTGCGTTGCCTCATTGGTCTGCTTCCTGCAGATCTCTCTTGGATCAGATCATGAGACGTTTCAGTGTCTTTTTCTGATTTTATTTGGCATTTCGAACCAGTTGGGTTGAGTCTTGTTAAATGACATTATATTACATGACATTACATTACATGTCATTTAGCAGACGCTTTTATCCAAAGAGACTTACAATAAGTGAATCAACCAAGAGAACAAACGAAGAACAACAAGAATACAGAAAGTAACATTTCTTCAAGAAAGTAGAACTACAAAAGTACCATAAGTAATACTATGAGTAGTACTATAAGTAATACTATAGGTAAGAGCCATTTCAGTGCCACTGAAGTGTTAATCTGAGTTTTAATCCAGATATAGTCTGAAGATGTGTTTTTAGTCTCCGGTGAAGATGTGGAGACTTCCTGCTGTCAGTGGGGAGCTCGTTCCACCAATCAGGAGCCAGGACAGCAACAGTCTGTTGTGCTTCTGTCGTCTAATCGTTTTCTCCTTTATGATTCGGCAGATGGCAAATGACTCTTCTCCCGAGTGTTGACACGGTCATGTGACCGAGGCCAGCCGCCTGTCGCCTGGCCAACGGGCGAACCTGAAACCGCTCACCGACACTCTCCTCCCGCGCTCCTTTGTTCCGCCACGGTGGATTAGCCACTCCCTTCACCTGAGCAGGGAGGGGATCGGATGATTCAGCAACGTTGGCACCCTCGCACGCCTCCATTATTGTACCAACGATTACGCAGGCTAATAGAACGAGTCGGGTGGACCGTTGGCTGCAGTAGAAAATGTCGAACTGGAGTAGTTGCGTCTCGTGTGGAAGTGGGTCGGTCAACGCCGGTTACAGTGCCGTCTTGACTCTTGTGCAGCTGCAGATCTGCACTACCGTCGCCCTCTTTACCGAATGTGTGAGCAGAAGCCACAGCAGTCCGTCGACAAAGTGCCGAGATGGCAGGATGAGTTGGAGCAGGGGTCCCCAAACCTTCTCCTGTGAGGGCCACATAACTGTCCCCTTCTCTGATGGGGTCAGGGGTCAGTTTGTAACATAAACAGTGTGACGATCTCAGGGTGCCTAAATGTAAACATGTATTGTTTTCCAGAAAGCCACATAACCAAATATTAATAACCCTTTCAGGGATCTTCACAGGGAAAAAAAATCAGGAAATAAATAACATTATAAATTCTCTTACCGAACCTTTTCACCATTATTCCGTTCTATTTGACAGCGGCTAGTCGAGGATTTGCGTGGCCAGACTAAAAAAAAAGAAATTTTATTACAAAAAATACAAATCATAATGCGTCTCTGGTATTGTTCAGGGGGCCGGGCCAAATGTGGAGGCGGGCCTTATCCGGGCTGTAGTTTGGGGCCCACTGGGTTAGAGCTTTAGACTGACCTTGTTGTAAAGCAGCAGGTCATAGGTTGAACTATTGCATTATTCATTGTCCCTGAGCAAAGCACTCCGACAGGCACACGGTTTGTGAGGCGTAAAGGCGTCACGTTGGATTTGGGGAAAGCCTTTCTGCAGCGTGCCATGTCCCTTCACCTGGTGACTCAGCTGGTTTTGTGTGGTGACTCTTTTATGTGCCTCAGGATTGGCCAGGCGTTACTGGGACTCTGTGATGAAGGAGCAGCTGTTGATAACAGTAAACAAACAACAGGACTGACACCCAACCTGAATCTGTGACCTGGCCACGCCTCGGTTTTGATTGGCAACGAGCAAAGCTGATCATCTCCCATATTACTCGGCACCTTCTATTACTTGTCAAGTTTCCTTTTTAGGATTTGGGTTTGATGTTGCTGAAAGTCTTCATGTTATTACCCACTAAACATAGTGTAGCCTGTCGCTACAGCTGAGCTTATTAACCCTGCCCTGCAACATAAAACGTACATTTCTAAATCATGCGACGCGTCCCAATCGGAAACATCAGAAAGTCCTTTTTGACATTTGGAAAAAAAGACTTGAGATTTTGACCTCCTCACTCGCTATCGCTCACCTCCTTGACTCGGTAACAACATTTTGAATAATTGAGATGAGCTTTCAGGAGAATAATTGTGTATATTATCATCAGCACACCTTGAGTTATTGGTGCTGTTTACGTCACAACACCCAACAGTCTTTCCCACCCCACGGCAGCACTTTCACCACTATTTATAATCGGGGAAGACCAGCTGACACAACGGTAAACTGCTTATTCAATTCAGTTTATTTGTGTAGCCCATTTTCACAAATTACTAATTTGTCTCAGAGTACAATCTGTACATGTAGAAATCCCTGACCTTTGACCTCACATCGGATCAGGAACAACTCCCAAACAACCCTTCAGGGTAAAAGGTCAGAACCCTTGAGGAGAGAACAGAGGAGGATCCCTCTCCAGGATGGACAGGTGTCATAGATGTCATGTGACCAGAAGGAATCATTACACACACATTAAAACACAGGAACAACACAATGAATACGACAGAGTGGATGAAGAGTTGGTAGTCGGCATATTCCACCATCCAGACCTCCACGCTCCATCAGGCAGAGGTAGAGAGGAGGAGTGGGCGGAGTCTCAACAGGGGGCGGAGTCTCAACAGGGCCATGTCATAGCTGATAGTAGGAATATTCCACGATCCAGACCTCCACCATCCATCAGGCAGATGGATCTATGACGTGAAGTCAAAAGGACTCCGGGGAGGAAGCAGAGTTATTAATGTGCAATAGAGGAGAGGAGAGAGGAGCTCAGTGTCTCCTAAGCGTCCATAAGGAGAGAGGAGCTCAGTGTATCCTAAGCGTCCTTAAGGAGAGAGGAGAGAGGAGCTCAGTGTATCCTAAGTGTCTTTAAGGAGAGAGGAGAGAGGAGCTCAGTGTATCCTAAGCGTCCATAAGGAGAGAGGAGCTCAGTGTATCCTAAGCGTCCATAAGGAGAGGAGCTCAGTGTATCCTAAGCGTCCTTAAGGAGAGAGGAGCTCAGTGTATCCTAAGCGTCCATAAGGAGAGAGGAGAGAGGAGCTCAGTGTATCCTAAGCGTCCTTAAGGAGAGAGGAGAGAGGAGCTCAGTGTCTCCTAAGCGTCCATAAGGAGAGAGGAGAGGAGCTCAGTGTCTCCTAAGCGTCCTTAAGGAGAGAGGCGAGAGGAGCTCAGTGTCTCCTAAGCGTCCATAAGGAGAGAGGAGAGAGGAGCTCAGTGTCTCCTAAGCGTCCATAAGGAGAGAGGAGAGAGGAGCTCAGTGTCTCCTAAGCGTCCATAAGGAGAGAGGAGAGAGGAGCTCAGTGTCTCCTAAGCGTCCCCCTCAGCCTCTAGCAGCATCTCTAGGTCTGGACCAGGTGAGCCTGATTCAGCCCTCACTATAAGATCTTATATACTCCTTCAAATGACTGTATGTTGATGTGCGGCTACATTACTGCTGATGGTTCCTTTGCAAACGTTGTATTAGACTTGTGTTGTGGCGCTCCTAATTATAATAATCCGTCGCAGCTGTGTGGCGTCGGCCTGTGGTGTTGATCGCTGTGTACGGCACAGACTGTACCGTTAAGCCTGTAATGTTCGTGTTTCTAATTGTCCTCACAAAGTCGAGCGGTGCTTTCTGTCGTGCTGCTTTGTGCTCGGCACAGACAGCGATGCCGTGTTCTCAGACACGGTTTCAGGTCGTCAGCTGACTGGCCGCTCGTTGGAGCGGGTCACACTCCCCATAATCGGCTGTGGAATGTCTTCCCCTCGGTTCGTTTCCCTCCCTTCGCCCTCGATCCAGGAACCGTGTCTTTCAGCTGCCTTTCTTTTTGTTTTGCTCTTGTGCCCCCTCCTTCCCTCTGAAGCACGAGACTACAGCTGCTTTGATAACAGCCACTTAGCCGTGGCTGTTTGCCATCACGCTGTGCTCATTTAAGGAGGCAGTATAATCACTGAGTCACTATTGGGTGACGTTGCAGCCTATAATAGAGTAGGAGTAAGTCTCAGTCGCCACACAGGTGTGTAGCATGCAAACAAACATCCTAACCCAACACAAGCAAACTCTAAAATCGTGCTTACAAACAGTTAGCCGTTTACCTTGAAAAACACAAATAAATAAGGTAGATTCCACTTTACAATATCGGCCAGATAAGCTGCTTTTTATTATCAACACAATGCCCAACTGGATGTCTGCCAGTGGAATAACTCAGAAGATTTACCTGCATATTCAATTCAGTTCATTTGTATAGCCCATTTTCACAAATTAGAAATTCCCCTCAGAGTGCTTTACAATCTGTACACATAGACATCCCTGACCTTTGACCTTTGACCTCACATGGGATCAGGAACAACTCCCAAACAACCCTTCAGGGTAAAAGGTCAGAACCCTTGAGGAGAGAACAGAGGAGGATCTCTCTCCAGGATGGACAGGTGTAATAGATGTCATGTGACCAGAAGGAATCATTACACACTAATTAAAACACAGGAACAACACAATGAAGACGACAGAGTGGCTGAAGAGTTGGTAGTCGGCATATTCCACCATCCAGACCTCCACGGTCCATCAAGCAGATGGGATCTATGACGTCTTTGAGACGTGAAGTCAAAAGGACTTATGTCTTGCTACTCGTAAATATTCTGAACATGATCAGCGAAGTGAAGTACAGATGTTCTGTGTCCTTTCTGCAGCTATGGCATCCGCCCGGAGAACGTGATCGTGTACGGCCAGAGCATCGGCACCGTGCCCTCTGTGGACCTGGCCTCCCGCTATGAGAGCGCTGCAGTCATCCTCCACTCCCCGCTCACCTCTGGGATGAGAGTGGCCTTCCCCGACACCAAGAAGACCTACTGCTGTGACGCCTTTCCAAAGTGAGTGCACTGTGTGAGACAGACGGCTCCTGTGAAAGCCAGACCAAGTGTATCGCAGAAAACCACAGACAGGCACACATTCTCCATGCACAGCTATTGGAATCAAAAACTTGGATTTTCATAAATAAACACTCAGACAAGCTCGCAAACATTGGCGTATGCATTTAGATGCCTCTGTTTGTCTTATTATTGTCATTAGTGCTTCAAATATATGTTCAACAGCTCCCTCTGGTGGTCACTTAGTGAACTAGATCTGCCTCTTTTCCTCTTTTTGGTGATGAAATAAAAGCAGTTTAATTTCTAATTCCAAGAGCTCAACCCAGGTTTACTTTGTTTGCATCATATCTGTCCTCCTTACCTCTCGTGCTAACTGCATCTGCTTACTTTCTTACTCTAAAGCATCGACAAGATTTCCAAGGTGACGTCGCCCGTACTGGTGATCCACGGCACGGAGGACGAGGTCATCGACTTCTCCCACGGCCTGGCGCTGTACGAACGCTGCCAGCGCCCCGTGGAGCCGCTCTGGGTGGAGGGGGCCGGACACAACGACGTAGAGCTCTATGGACAGTATCTGGAGAGACTCAAACAGTTTGTTGCACATGAACTGGTCAACTTGTAGAGGAGCTGGGGAAAAGAGAGAAGAAGAGAGTTGGGGGATGGAGAAGGGGCACAACTTCCCCCCTTTTTGTGTGTGAAGAGATGCAGGTGAAAGTGTTTTTGTGTCTGCAGTGCTGACGTTTTGGTGGCAGTCTCTTCTCAATATTGAGCAGCTCTTCCCGTGTGGGCTGCAGCGTGTCTGCAGGTACCGTCAGCTTCACACACACACACACACACACACACACACAGTGTGCGCGTGCGCCTTGGTCCACTTTTCTTAAAAGAGAGGTTCTTGAGGCTTTCAAGGTTCTGAATCGCAGCATTGCTGCAAACTGAAGTGAACCAGACTCTCTCTCTCTCATCCAAATTGACTCCATCTGACTTTAAAGCCAGGTTCAGTCACCTTGAGTTTCTTTTTTTGGATTACTTTATTATATATATTTTTTGTATTATACATGGTAATTTGCATGTATCAGCTGTCACTCAAGAACCGTACAAGACAAACTGATACTATCTATCTGGACCAGTGGTGCCAAATACTTAGTATAGTATATAGCAGCGAGACTTGATAGATTAAGAATCGTCTCTGACGCTCCGTAAGCTGTACCCAGTCTCTACTTCTCCGTTTAGTCTGAAACAAAGTGGTTTCATGCCATTCTAGAGTCAAGAATACGATCAAGACGGACTCGGTCTGCAGCTCGTGGAGTTCGTATTGACCAATGAGTTGCTTCCTCACTCTTTCTTTGGAAGGTTCTTACTTCGCGTTATCCTCTGAGGGATCACTATGCTGTCGTGGATGAGCTGGATGTTGTTGGAATAAATAAAAAAAATACATGTTTAATGGACAAAATATCTGACACCATTTGGAAATGACAAAGTATTCGCCTTGATAAAGTAACTATTATGAAAACCAGCTTTGAGCTTTTGTCCGTCCCCAAGTTATATAATGTACAGATCTCTCTTGTGTACCAATATCCGATCTTTCTAGAACCTTTTTTTGATAACTATGTTGACTACTGTGACAGCAGCCAATAGTCTGTGCTCTAAAGACGTAAACCACTAATGCCAATGGGGACTGAGCGGTGACGTCTCGACGCAGCTGCTGTTGATTCCTCTTCAGTTTGGGAAGTTGTTTAACATGAAATGTGTTGTGTTTCAAATGAGAAGAGCTTAAAACGAATGGAAAAGGCTTCTCCCAGCCCGAGTGGCTCGGCGTTTAAGCCCTCCAGAACGACAGTGTTTACTTTTTGTCTTCATCTCGTCTGCATGGTATTTCTGGATCCATCTCTCTGTTAATTTGCCTTATTTGAATGCGTAGTGAACCAGCTGATGACTCACCGAGGCCCTGAACAGCAGACGTTAACGTGCTACTGCATGCCATGGATCGTTTAGATGTCTGTCGTTTTGGATTTTTATAACAAACTCAGAATTGCATTATAAATCTCTAATGAGTCATTTTTATTCTGGGTGTTTTTGATGCCCGTGTTCACAAAAGTGGTCAAATACTGGTGAGACAATTAACCAATACGTCAATGGGTGCTACTGTAAACCTTCAGATCTGATTACTGACAGGCTGAGAGGACGCGAGATGTTTGTGACCAGGATCCAGACGAGGACTGGTGACCGTTGTCTGTCAGGTGATGGTTATGAAAACGTCTTTTCACAACTAATTTGTCCTTTAAACAAGATTATGCTTTCTTTTATTTTCACTTTGTAAATAATATTTTGACTTTCTTTTTTCTTTGTCCTCATTTTACTTCGCTCACTCTTTATGACAACTGTTGGAACACGGTAGACCATAACTTTTGCTCTCGGCTGATCTTTGTACAGGTCACTTTGACTAATATCATCTGATTTCCATTCATTTTGTATATCATATTTAAATACAGAAGGAACGTATATGTAATAACAATGTTAATAAAGTAATTCTAACACGGATTGAGCAAATAAAATGGTATTTGCGAAGCAACCCAGTCTGTGACTGAACTGTTTATTTTTGGGGGAAAGGTTTGATTTATTTATATATATAATTATTATTTTTATTCCAGACTCATGGGTCCATAAAACAACAAACACAAATACAACAACAATATATACAATACAATACGAGGACACGGGTCCAACCATTGCAGCCAAAAGGTCACTCGGGATTTAAAAAAACATACAAACACTTGTTCCATTGCTTCCAGAAACAAGACAATTTATGTTTCTTGATTCCAGGTCTTTCGATGAGTCTCATCCAGGACAACAAGTTCTCTTCTATAAAATAAAGATGGTACATTGCAGTACGATGAGGTCAGAGGTGATGGAGCTCAGGACCGGAGACAAAGAGAATGCAGAGATGTCTTTTGGCTCCAAAGCAGGTTGATATTTACTGTTGATAACTCACTCGGCACTACCTCCATCAGGATTATGGGCGTGGCATTTTTACCAGACCATATCGCAGGGAATAGGCCTACTATGTGTTTGGGGTCTTGTGCTTTCAGGGAACTTAATTTTCTCTGGTCTTCAAATGTGTAAATGCTGGTTTTCATTCTGTGTGAAAGTCCTAACTTTGAATTGTGATCCTCTAAAGGAGATGGACACATTATGAAAAACCTGCACAATGTAATGACATCCAACACACCACTGTGACTGTCGTTGAGAAGACTAAACCCTCTTTGTTTAGGTTGTATAGTTCAACCAAGTGTGTTGGTTCTGCTTGTGATTCTGGGGCACAATTAATTTTTTTCCCGCCTCCGATTTGAAGCGATGATGTAACTAGAACATATGAACTTGATAATGCTTTAGGCCAAGAGGGCAACTCTGATGCTTAGACTAGGGGACAGTAACGGTGTGTGGGTGACGAGACCATTGGAAGATGAGCGAGGTTATGGGAAAAGGATGTGGCGGTAACCCTGTCACGTGACTGCAATGAAAAGGAGACGTGTGAAAGTCACGTGAGTTGTGCAAACTCTTCCTGTATCTGTTCTCTGCGTTTACCCATTTTAAAATGCATCATTTGAAGCATCGAGATAAGAGGTTTTGTGCACTGGGAGGTTAAAGAGTATTTGGTGTTGTATACCAGCAGGCGGCATTGTGGCCAGGGTCTAAGCCCCTCCCCTTACGTCATGCTCCTGGTGACGCATTCAAAGACTCATCGGAAAGCCCGATGTTTCATCAAGTCCAAAGATGGTGATCTGACCCAATTTTAGATACCGCAGGTTGGGAATAGACACGTTAATTGTTGCTTTATCAAATGAATAAACTGCTATTTTGTGCTTCAACTGCAAACAATACAAGCATGCTCATGTTGGGATATACTTTCTGCTTTCACACTTTACTTTACATTACTTTACTGATCATTACATTACTTTACTGATCATTTCACAGATGTGTTCCCGTTGAGGGGCCAGCCAGGTAACTAGGGTAACACTCGTTCACTGCAGCAGAGGTTAATCACTGTCAATTTATCAAAAAAGATGTGCTAAAATAACCCTTATGCTCCATACTAGAATATGTTCACAGGTTATTTATAGACTGTTTAGTACTGCTGGTGATTCAAGATTCAAGATTCAAGATGTTTTATTTGTCACATACACACACAGGGTGTGCAGTGAAATGAAAGTGGCAATGCTCAGCAGGAATGTGCAAGGGCAACAAGTACACACTATTTACAAATAAAAAACAACACAATATTTACAGTAAGTGTGTGTGTGTGTGTGTGTGTGTGTGTGTGTGTGTGTGTGTGTGTGTGCCTAAGAGGGGCAGTTGTGTGGGTCTATGTGGGGGTCCTGGTGAGGTCGGAGTTCACAGTCCTGATGGCCTGAGGAAAGAAACTCCGTCTCAGTCTCTCTGTTCTTGCAGCGTGACTACGGAGGCGCCTGCCTGACCGCAGCAGCTGAAACAGTCTGTTGTTGGGGTGGTGAGGATCCTTCATGATCCTGCCGGCTCTGGTTCTGCACCTCCTGGTGTACAAGTCCTGCAGGGTGCGGAGTGTAGTTCCAATAGTGCGTTCAGCCGAACGCACTACTCTCTGCAGAGCCTTCCTGTCCTGAGCGGAGCAGTTGCCAAACCAGGCTGTGATGCTTCCTGTCAGGACGCTCTCTACAGCTCCAGAGTAGAAGGACTGAAGGATCCTCTGGGAAACTTTAAATTTCCTCAGCTGCCTGAGGTGGTAGAGGCGCTGCCTTGCCTTTCTCACCAGAGTGTCTGTGTTTGTTGACCATGTCAGATCCTCGGTGATGTGGACTCCCAGGTATTTATACCCGCTCACCCTCTCCACAGTAGTCCCGTTAATCCCCAGTGGTGAGTACGTCCTATCTGTGATGTATTCTATCTGTGCCTATAGACAAGCAGTCCAGACAAATTGGAATTATTTTTGCAGGGCTCTCCGAGTCAACAGAGGTACAAAAACAAACACACTATAATAATAATAATAATAACAGTAATAATAATAGAAATATGAAAAATATATTTAAAAAACATTGTACACACTGTACATAGTGTGGTAAAAGTATATACAGTATTAAGTACAGAAAGGTTATCAGACATGAGTGATGATAAGAATATTACAACTACTATAACAGGAACAACTATGTCTAAACAATTCTTACTTCCGAGGCTGTGGTTATGAAGATGATATACAGCCATGTCCTAATTATTTATTTTTTCTAGGAATTTGTGTTTTGTTTTTAACTCATTTTTTATTTAATTTTCAACAACGTAACAATATATATTTTCATACAGTCATTTCCAGCTGTATGTCTTGGTACACATGGTATCCAGGTACAGAGGACCACACAGAGAGAACAACACTGTCATGACCTGGAGTTTGTGTCGTCTCCCTGTGATTGGCTGCCCTGGCCCTGATTGTTTCCTTCTGTGTGATTGCTGGTCCCGCCCTCATTGTGTTCACCTGTGTCTCGTTCCCCGTTGTCCAATCACCTCTTCCTGCCTGTGTATGTAAACCCTGTTCGTCTCATTCCTAGTGTGGCTTCGTACTGTTTGGTCCGCGTTTTTGTCGTTCCTGTCTGGTCTGGTCTGTGATTTTTGTAATTAAATAGTTTGTGCAGTAATGTCGGCGTTTGGGTCCTCTCTTGCTGCGACAACCGTGACCACACATGACAAACACACATCGAATGGTGCTCACTCCATGAAAAGAAAAGAGGGTAATAGTGAACAGATTGCATAAAAGATCATTAAATATAAATTAATTAACATAATTGTCCACTCCTGAGTATGTTGTATGTGCTATGTATGCTTACAGAGAGGACTGTGTGCACAGAGTAAAAGAGAGCAGTTCAAGGAATTTGTGTATTTTAAACAAACTTACACACTCAAGAGTGAAACACAAATACTATACTTTGGATAAGGCTGTACATTATTTTGATGGGGAATAAAATGTCCAGAAGATGGAACACACCACTTTGCTGAATGAATAATGTGAAAAATCAAAATAAAACTGTGTCTCGTCTACGTTTTCTGAGGGTGGAGAAATGCGTTTTTTTTAAATGTTGAATCATGACTGGTGTCTAAAAAAATAAATAATCCTGACCCCGGATATGGCACCACGCCTCAAGTAGTGCCGCTAATCTTTATCATGTGTTCTTCTTACTCTCTCAGCGCCTCCTTGATTCTCCGACGGACTGTGAACGCATCATCACTTCCGCCCTCGCAAGCCGCGCCTGCTCTCCGTGGGACGGTGGGTGGCGGTGTGGTGGGGGGTGGCTGCCCGACGGACCGACGACAGCCCATCGGCAGAAACAACCACCATGTGAGGAAGAAGTCACCTTCATCAAGAGGGGGACACGGAAAGCCAACTCGAGAGGGTGAGGCCGCGTTTCCTTCGTCTCGCCGTTACCGGTGTTCCGGTTTTACAGGCGACCCCGTTAACCGGCGACTTTTCACGTATAGCTGTTTTCGCGAATGCCGCTTGGTTTAATTTAGTAAATGAAGTGTCAACCGCTCCCATATACTTAATAATATCTACTTATACACGTCAAACAACGTGATGTTCACGAGGGCGGCTACCGTGACGTTACGTGTTCTTTTCCGTATTTCCAACGGCTGCCTGTAACTACGGCAACAACGGACGCGTTGGTTCAAAGTCGCCAGTTAACACGGGCGCTTCTTTAACCGTAACACCGGGGTTTCAACGGCTTTTTTAACGGCTAATGGACCGCGCGGGAGAGGAGCAGCACAGCCAACGGTACCGACCGTCTCACGGCACACCGTGTGTCTGTCTGTCTGTCTGTCTGTCTGTCAGCCGGTGGGGGCGGAGAGGATCCACAGGGTTTTCTCGTGAAGAGTTTCTTCTTGCGTGTGTTAACTGGTAAAACGTGTCAATTAAAGCGTTTTGTGTGTGTGTCCTCGCTACCGGTTAAGAGCCGCGTGCCGCGCACGTTACGTCCCCCGGTACCGTATCAACGTGGAGAGAAGCCCCTTCAATGGACGTCTGCTTTAACATTTCTAAGTTAACTTATGTCACTTTTTACGTGTCTTTCTTCATGGCGACCCGCCGGTGACAGACTGCCCGGTGGCGGGGCTCTTCAAGCAAATAACGCCAACGCTGCAGTTTCTTTATCGTGGGGTGGAAGGAGTCACTTCGGGCTAAAACTAAAATAAACTAGAAATGGCACTCGGTACAGCGCATACCTTCGCATATCACAAGATTGGGCGTTGAATTATGAACATTTTGGCATTAGTTGCATGCCAATTGGATAAAAATTGACCGAGCTATGGTAAAAGATTTTGACCATTTCGTGACCTTGACCTTTGACCCGATCGATCCCAAAATCTAATCAAATGGTCCCCGGATAATAACCAATCATCCCACCAAATTTCATGCGATTCGGTTTAATACTTTTTGAGTTATGAGAGTAACACGCATACAAATACATAAAGACATGGCGATCGAAACATAACCCGCATTTTCAATGCGAAGGTAATAAATAATTCAACACGAGTCATGCAATCAAATCCTTTTTAACGCGTTTTCATTTCACCTCCATCCCAGTGCAGGTCGTGACTTCGCTGATGGGTTGGAGTTACTTTGGGGAGCACTGGCTGACTGTTTGTTACATGTGTCATCTTCCAAAGTACAGGCTGAGGAATCTGCAACGGTCTCTCCCACTCCCAGTGTTCCCCACAGCATCTGCTTGGTGTTATTCAGTAGCTCTGAAACAGGAAAATATGAGAGCGAGGGAGGAGATGAGTGATTCCCATGTCCATTATATGAAAGAACATGGACTCTGTGTGATGAGTGTCCAGACGTTGAGTCACACCAAGGGGATGAGGACACCGCTTCTTGTGCTGCGATAGGTCGGTTAGGACCGCCAGGGCCCTTTTTGATGGTGAGGAATGTGAATTAAAAACAATTTTAACTTCTATCTCAGACGACTGAGATGGAAGTTATAAAGCCTGATGCTTCGGGGATCGTCCCATCACAGGACTCACAGGAGAATAAGAGCATCAGAAGTAAGCGTAATAAGCCTTTCTTGATGACATTCCCGTTTAGGTAAATATTGGGAATTATCTGATAGAATCTTTAAAAGAATGGTTAAGAGGCAGTCATGGGACGATTCAGGGTGAAGTGGGGGGGGGGGGGGGGACTGCTGCGCTGGCCAGGCTTATATGGTGGCCTACGTACATGGCTGAGCCCTTGCTGAGCAGCACTTGATTGTACATCCCTTTGTTTATGAATTGAAGAGGTTCGTTGTGCTCCGGGCTCAAATGATGACTAATTGGCCAAGCGAGACAATGGTTTGTTGTGTGTCTGTGGATCGGCACAGGAGTGTGCGCGTCTGCTCGAGTGCGTGAGGCAACGACGGACACTCGGGTGATTTAAAGCCACGACGTCTTCGTTTTAAAGGAGCAGTTTTGCTCTTTGACAACCTCTCACGACTGGGTCCTTTATCGAGTCTTGTGGCCAGAAACTGTGAAAGTTTGACCTTGCTGACTCTGTGTTTCTGAAGCTCCGTCGTGGCCGCCGGACTGTCGTTCCAGAGGCGTGTTTGTGTAAAAGAAAAAGTGCTCTTGAAGCCTTTTTTTCCTGCAGTGTCATTTCCTTTCCCCTGCATGTGTGCAGGTGTGTCCACATGACCCTCCTGTGTCCAGATCATGCCGTGCCGCCTCCCCCGGTTGTGTGGAGTGAAGCGTCCTCTCTTCCCTCCCTGTGTAACTGGTGGCATCTGTTGCTGCTGCGTTAACACAGTCTGAGTGACGTTGAGACCGTAATCCAGAACCTCCTTTCCTTCTGTGGACGAGAGCGGCGGAGGTCACTCTGCCCGAGGAGGCGAACAGTTTACTCGTCTTTTTAAGACCCTGAAGATCCTGAAGTTGCTCAAGTTCAAAGCTTTACGGGTTATTACTTGTTTCCCCAGAATCATCCTGTTGGGTTCCTTCACCTGCGACGGTTTTTACTCTCTATATATCTCTTTTAGTGTCTTCTTCCTCTGTTTCTGGCTGCCGTCACAGAATGACTCTGCTCTTTCAACTTCAGACGTGACCTAGAAATCCGTCGGCAGTCGGTGTTTGCAGGTACTTCAAAACTCTTTAATCCAGATGTTTCTCTCTCAGGTAGCAGACACCTGTACCATGCCGGCGAGCGATGGCCCGAGCCGCTTCCCGGTCTTCGTGGCGCCGCGCCACGGCAACCACCAGAGGTCTCCGGGTTACGTCCCCGGGCGAGTGGCTCCGGTCCGCTCGCCGCCGCCCACCAAAGCGCCGCCGCCTCCGCCCGTGAAACCTCGCGGCCCCCCGCCCGTGAAACCTCGCGGCCCCCCGCCGACGCGGCGAGCCGCCTTCAACCTGTCGGAGGAGAACCAGCGCAGGGAGCGGGCGCAGCGCCTCCGGCAAAGGAAGAACACGCTGATCTGTTTCGGAGTGTCGACCGGGGCGTTCCTCCTCACCCTCATCCTCGTCTTCAGCCTCTCCGTCGGAGACGTGTTAGACGGTCAGTATTACGCATCGCTGATGATTCTCTATGTCTCTTTTCTCTTCTCAACTTGCTGCACGTGTGTCTTCTGTGTTTTGTGATATCCCTGTCGAATGAGAACGATGAGCTTCTGTAATCTGTCACTGATTGGTCGTGTCTGCAGAGAATTGTCCGGACCACAATCCGTCACTGAGTAGCTGGAAGCCGGGTCACCAACCAGACACGGCTGTCACTGTCAGGAGGGGACATCTGCTTCGCCTGGATGCTTCCGCCACCTTCCAGACACTAACCATCCAGTCAGGAGGTGAGCATGTCAACGGCACGCTTTGTTCAATGGCTTTTTGACTTGTAAAGTTGATTCACGTTGATCACATTTGAGAAGTGACATTGCTCAGCAGATAAAGTTCAGCTTATGGATGTAGAATACAGCACTATATATATATATATATATAATATTTATATTTATCCAGTGTTTCCCCTACTATTCTATCAGGGTGGCGGCCCGCCCCCCTGAAATCTCCGCCCGCCACCCTGTAATTTTCTCTATAGCGCCAAATTACAGCAGAAGTAATTTAAGGTCCTTCTCTTAAAGACATCTTTGTTCTTTTATCAAACTAAACAGTCGTCTGTTATTGATCGTCTCTACACAACAGCATGTCATTTCTGTCTCTACGTGTCGCGTTAACACTTCTCGGCTTTCCGTCTCGCGCGCCTCAGAGCTCCGATGCCGGCGTGTGTCACACAGGTGAGCACACTCCCACTAGCACCCGTCGACGCCGCTCGCCGTGGGTCCCTTTCCTATCTCAGGGGGGGGGGGGCATCGTGAAGGAGTCAAGCTTAGGGCACCAACATGGCGAGCAGCGGCACTAGTCCCGCCCCACTGAAGCTGTAAACCATGGGGAAACACTATATATATATATATATTTCTCACATTTCTTTTGTGCTGCTTTTTCACAGGTCGAGTAGTTTTCGCAGACAATGCCGACGGCTCCAAAAACATAACCGTGAGAACTCGTCACATCCTGATAGAAGACGGGGGAGCCCTTCACATCGGCGCTCCCAAATGTCGCTACCGCTCTCGCGCCACCATCGTCCTGGTGGGCCGCTCGGACGACGAGGCGTACCCCGAAGCGCCCGGCATGGGCCGCAAGTTCATCGGGGTCACGCGGGGCGGCACCCTGGAGCTCCACGGCACAGAGACAGTCTCCTGGTCGCTGCTCACCCGAAACGTCCCGGCGTCCGGCCTGACCGCGGGCGATTACGCCTTCCAGCGGAACTTCAGCAGAGGCATCAACCTGCGCGTCGTGGACCAGGACACGGCGGAGATGCTGTTCTCCGAGCGCTACGACACGCACGAGTCTCGCAACGACAGCCGCCGGCTCACCCGGCTGCTGCGCGCGCTGCCGGCGGGCCGCATCGTCACGCTGGCCGTCGGAGACTCTGCCGTCAAAAGCCTCCTGGAGGAAACCAAGAAGGCCATCGAAGAAAAGCTCGGCAGCAGATTTGTCTACGATCTCAAATACAGGTGAAGCCGATTTGTCAATACGGGTTAAAGTTCTGCACACTTGTGCGAGCGGTTTGTGCGTCGTGCCCCATGTTGCCGGCCCTTGGAGAGTCTGGTGGTTCTCCACGGTGTCTGTGCAAGTCTTTGGGAGTGTTCTGTTTGTTCTTGCTCTCCTGGAGCTGATAAGGATGTTTTTTTGTGTTTTTTCTTTTCTCCACTAACGTGAGATCCCTCACTTGCTTAGCATATACTAGCGTTCTGTATCCTGTTACTCTTCCCTGGAAAATGTCCTCTTTTTTAATGTATTTTTATTTTCCGATTTGTTATTTTCCTGCTAATTGTTCCTAGTTATTCCTCTTCCTGTTTTTATTACATCACACTCTTCCAGAAAAGGAAGCGCGTACCAGAGAATGTGGTGATGGTTAGTGTTTCCATGATTTGTAAAAAAACTTGGCAATACAAAATATTGAATCTGTCCTGCAAAGGGACAGATACTCAAGACAGATACTCAAGACATAGTGAAGACAGATAGTGAAGACAGATAGTGAAGACAGAAACTGAAGACAGAAACTGAAGACAGATACTGAAGACAGATACTGAAGACAGATACTGAAGACAGAAACTGAAGACAGATACTGAAGACAGAAACTGAAGACAGAAACTGAAGACAGATACTGAAGACAGATACTGAAGACAGAAACTGAAGACAGATAATGAAGACAGATAATGAAGACAGAAACTGAAGACAGAAACTGAAGACAGAAACTGAAGACAGAAACTGAAGACAGAAACTGAAGACAGATAATGAAGACAGATAATGAAGACAGATACTGAAGACAGAAACTGAAGACAGATAATGAAGACAGATAATGAAGACAGAAACTGAAGACAGAAACTGAAGACAGAAACTGAAGACAGAAACTGAAGACAGAAACTGAAGACAGAAACTGAAGACAGATACTGAAGACGGATAGTGAAGACGGATACTGAAGGCTTCACATGGGTTCATGCTTTCTTTAAGCTCATAAAGTGAGAACATTGGATTTTAACTTGACATGACATTAGCTCTTCTGTTCAGTGGCTGAGTTTAGCCCTAGGTCGACTAAATAAAACACAAGCTATGTCAGATTGTCCCGTGTCCCATTACGCAAGTCTTCAAACTAATCCCCTCAAATGAAACCGATGATTTAGCTCTTTGCATGTTCAGAGGTTCTTGTGCGGTTACCAATACGTTAATGGTGTGCCCTCTCTTATTCAACATTTATTGGAGTGGAGATTATTATCTTAGCTTTCTGTGGAAACGCACAGCACGCATTTATGAGCGAACACGCCGGTTAATGTCTCGTTAAAGTCACAGATTGTTCGGCTGAGGGGTTTTAGTCCGAGAGTTTAGTGGTAAAGGCGTATAACCTATAGGATTGAGCATAACGATTAAGTTTATGACGTGTTGGAGACAAACGTAGCTGGGGCATACAGGGAAACTAATTGGGCTCGTTTCATTTGTTATTTTATGTCGCTGCTGTAAAGTCATTCGTACCCGGGTTCCCCACAGCATGTTTAGTGAACCTCTTTATCTTTATAATCTCCAAATATCATGGAATAATAAATGTCTCTCAGGGTGTCAACCGTCCTTCCTGCCACATTTAAATGGTTGGCGCCTGCCTCAGTCTCTTATCTGTGTCTGAGGAGAGCGCTCGCTCACAAACACACGTCCACGCTGGTGTGCAGGGAATTCACTTCTTCCTCGCTTTAGCGGTTTCCAGTAAAGCGGAGAGCTTGTTACCATGCTGGTGTCCATCAGAACAAGGATGGGGCGAAAGGAAACTGAAACAACCAGCAATCAGAACAGCCACACACTGTAATGACACATCCTGCTTGTGTATCACAGTACGGTCATGGAAAACCTGGAAAAGTCATGGAAAAAACTTAAATCATAACAGTTTTGGATAAGTCATGGACATGTGTTATAATCACATGGTCATTTACGCAAAGTTTGAAATAATTAATATGTTTTTTAAAGAAAGACGCTCAAAATATCATTTTGATTAATTTCTTGTGAATTTCAATTATTCCCGACCATGGTTCTCCAAGGAATAGTTTGTTTTGTTTCTGTTTTACTGCAGGTCCATCATAGTGGCCAAATGGAGCTGGAGTGCTGAGTGTGGGGTTGTTTACTCGATGTGGAGCAGGCCAAGCCATGCCGAGTGTAGAAGAGACTTCTGCAGAGACGGCTTTCCTCTGGTCGATCACAAAGTTTAGACGTTCAGCGTTTTTCTTTTGGACGGCACCGAAAAAAGGGAAATAATTAATGCTTAAGAAGCTACGGACATGATGTTTTAAATTCAAGCTGCATGTCTCGTTTTACGTCATACGCCCAAATCCCTTTCCACACCCTCGCCCTCAAACTGCTGCGCTCAAATTATTTTTAAGCCTCCTTCATATTTTATCATTTAAAATCTAATCTAATAAGTCTGCAACGGGAGAGAAGGGAGGGCCGGAGCAAAAGTTAAACAAAAGCTGTTTTTGGACAACGTTTGGGATGTGGCACGTCCGCCTGTTACTCCTCCGAGCCAGATGAACACCCTTCCTGAAATCCTCTGCCCTTATTTATTTTATATAATCCCTTTAATTAGCGATTTATAAATTGTTTAACATGATGGTTTGGGCCATCTGTCACAAATAATGGGTCATGGGTTGGTGCAAAGTTATATTTTCATTTATAACTTTTAATTTGTATATTTCTAACAAAACTGCAAGACTATGGTTAAATAGGCTTCATGAACTAGCATTCACCTCTCAGCAAAACTGTAAGTAAACTAGAAATGGCACTCGGTAGAGCGCATACCTTCGCATATCAGAAGATTAGGCATTGAATTATGAACATTTTGGCATTAGTTGCCAATTGGATACAAATTGACCGCGCTATGGTAAAAAGAAGATTTTTACCTTTTCATGACGTTGACCTGATCGATCCCAAAATCTAATGAAATGGTCCCCGGATAATAACCAATCATCCCACCAAATTTCATGCGATTCGGTTTAATACTTTTTGAGTTATGCGAGTAACACGCATACAAATAAATAAATAAATAAATACACAGCGATCAAAACATTACCTTCTGCATTTTCAATGCGAAAGTAATAAATGTAAATGGTTATTTGTATATGTTTGTGAACATGCAAGTGTGAGCCACGTAAAGGATGAAATGAATGTTATCGTATTAAAGTGTTGATGAGTTCAATGTCATTTATTTCATCATCCAAAGATTGTATCTGGACTTTAAGGCTGAGATCCTGATCACTTTTCCTCCGATGAGGCTGTGGAACTCGTCTCTGTCCCGTCTGAACAGAACTCCCTCTCCTTTCTGTCTCTCTCCGCCGTCCAGAGAGGCGTGGGCGTTGGTCTCCGTCGTGGGCGGCGGGAACGCGTCCTGCTCGGAGGACGTCAGGGAACACGAGAACCACGAGACGGGAGGAAGGGCTGTGGCCCGACAGAACTTCACCACCGTGGACGGAGTGGGCTTCTCGGTCACCGCCTACAGCGAGTGGAAGAACGGTGAGGCACGGCGTCGATCTCAAAACCAGTTCAAACACGCACGGCTCAGTGTTGACATCACACAGCGTTCATTTGAGGGCTGTGATGACCCACACACAATGACACAAGGCATGAACAAAGTTTGATGCTTTTCATCTGTAGTTATTCACAGGCTTCTGCGGGTTGGAAGTGACATGCTTCTCCCGCTCTGAGGTGTGAAGGGTTTGGAGGAAGGTGACGGGTTGAGAAATGAGGTTCACCGCATGCCAACTGCTGCACCTGAGCATTAAGGACGTTCCTGTGCCTCAGTGGGTAGCCGTGGTTTTGTGGCCGTGTTGTAATTGTCCGTTTGTGGTTGGGGTGAGGCACGAACACACCCACTTCAGCTTCTTGTTCTTCCTTGAAGAGAGCATCCGTAACATTCTTTATGGCTAGGTACAATACATGTGTATTAACTAGAACGGGCACTCGGTAGAGCGCATACCTTCGCATATCACAAGATTGGGCATTGAATTATGAACATGTTGGCATTAGTTGCATGCCAATTGGATAGAAATTGACCGCGCTGTGGTAGAAAGAAGATTTTTACCTTTTCATGACCTTGACCTTTGACCCAATCAATCCCAAAATATAATCAAATGGCCCCCGGATAATAACCAATCATCCCACCAAATTTCATGCGATTCGGTTTAATACTTTTTGAGTTATGCGAGTAACAAACATACATATAAATAAATACACAGCGATTAAAACATTACCTTCCGCATTTTCAATGCGAAGGTAACAAGAATAAGACGGCCTCAGTATTCAGTTTCATACTATATTAGTGTCTTGTCCTCCATGTTTCATTTAAATGAAGTGCGATGCCCCCCTTTCTTTTAGGTTTCCCCATATCTGGCTTCCAGGTAGACGCTGTGGACCAGGTGGTGCTGAACCTGCAGGACAAAGTGCAGCAGACCTGGCAACCCGGGGATCAGATTGTCGTTGCCAGCACAGACTACTCCATGCACCAGGCTGAAGAGTTTACCTTGCTGCCCTGCTCTGACTGCCACAGCACGCAGGTCCGGATACAAGGTGAGGGAGAGTTCTGACAAGCAGAGTCTCAGTTTGCCGACATCAACCAAACTAGAAAACTCGCATCAAAACAATTTAGATTGATGAGTAGCAATATACATAAAAGTGGTGTGTTTATATATTGGGGAGACTGTCCCTTTTCTAATGAGCGGTTTGTAGTCTGAACTCAACTTTGTACTGCAGATATCATTTTGAAAAATGTGTTAAAGGACAATAAGCAAGGAATATATGTGGGAAGAAGAGTCGTATTTCATATTAGAAAGCTTGTTAGAAAACAATAATTTGTCATTATAGTCAATAATTTGCTTCTATTCCTGTAGTTGAGAAAGGTAGGTATGGTGATGTAATTGGAATACCTTTTAAAAGAGATTGCCAGCTTATGTTATTTTATTTATTGACCGTGTCTTATAATAACCTCAGTGGATTTAAAAACATCACTTCTGCTTCACAGCCGCCTTCCTCTGCTCCTCTCATGTCGTTCTCTTACAATCTTTTAGTTAGTTTTGTACATCTCCCTATCGGAGATGTATCCTAATCTCATTCCTCTGTTGACAACCAACTCCCTTCCTGAAGAGGATGCATGCCGAGATCTTGCGTAGCGGCCGTGAGGAAGGGCTGAACTACTGCTGTGCCTTATCATTGGCAGCTGCGCCCTGTGGGTATGGGTACTCTCTGAAGAGCAGATTATTAGTCTCTCATATGTATTTCATTAATTTTCTCTTATTTTGGTAGGCTGGTTTTGGGGCATGGGTCGTGGTTTATGTTCGAGTGCGTGCTGCTCGTCATACTTCCTGTGGTTAACAGTTGCAAACCCACCATATCCACAAATAAAACGCTGTAGTTTAACTTAAATGCCACTTCCTATTTATTTTAACATTGCACACTAAGCTGGTATTTCAGTGAAAAGGTCTGACCTGAGAAAGGCTTCACGAGAATTTGAAGCCAACGTTTTTTTTCTTCTGGTCTTCAGCCAAATTAAACAATTTCCTCTCGTGTTCATATTCTTTCCTGCTTGACTTGGATGAGATGCAATGCAGTGAGTAATTACCATTTGGAATCGTACCGAGCGACGACTTCCACCGTTTCCATGTTTCGAGCACCACATTTATCTCCATTGAAGTCCCTTTGTTGCACAATATGACCACGGAGTGTGTTCTCCTCAGGGAAGCCTCAGTTCAGCCACGTGGGAGAGGTCGTCGACGGGGTCGACATGCGGGCCGAGGTGGCGCTGCTCTCCAGGAACATTCTCATCTACGGAGAAATGGAAAACTCCTGCTACGGAAACAACGTGTGCCAGTTCTACAACCACGACACCTTCGGGGGCCACATTAAGGTGTGTGTGTGTGTGTGCGTGCATGTGTGAGTTTACAGCACAGGCTCTTCTTAAACTGTGCTTTATGTCTGTATTTGCTGACTCATGTGTCTGCATGTTTCAGTGAGAAACAACTTTCCATTCTCATCCAAGATCTTTGTGACTGCAGTAGTGTGTGTGTGTGTGTGTGTGTGTGTGTGTTCATACTGCAGAGACATCATACATTCTGTTTGGATGCGGTCCTAAATGAGAGGGGCTGTTCATGGTCCTAGTTCAGTTTATGCAACGCACAAACAATTCTCTCATTCCCATTCTCTTGTTTCTTTTCTTTCTCACCTCTCTTCATGACAGACTCATTCTTATATAGAAGACACACAGCACATCAATCTGAACGAACACTTCAGGTCAAACACGGTCGTGAATGGAGCTCCTCGTCACCTACATGTCACACAGGCAATGAGTTCACACTATTTGGGTTAATGATGGTCAGATTTAATACACTAATGGCAAATTACACAATAAGATTCCGTAAATTCATGTAACTGCCCCCCCCCCTTTGTGTTTGACAAAATAAACACACTTTTTTTATTTTATTATACATTAACTGTCCCCAACAAAAGCCCATTGACTTGTGTTACGCAACCTGCCTCTGAAGAGATTCCTCACAAGCCCTTAACTAGCAGACTTCTGCAACAGAGCCATAACACACACACACACACACACACACACACGTGGCACTCACCATTGCATATGTTTTACTCCCTCATCTCGACACAGATAAAACACGTGTGTGTGTGTGGAGGATTGGCCAATACTTCCTTAACAGGAACCAGATTGTGGATTATGCCATGCTCACTAAAAGACCTCATAGGGAGATTTGTACATCATATCTGTATTGGATTATTATTATTCATTCATGTTTAACTTCATTTGCTCTTCGGTCCATTGCTTGTTTTGCATGTTTGCATTTATGGTTAGCCTTTTATTAAGTACTTCTATAACTCCCATTACTTATTAATCAAGAGAAACATCAGTGGTTTTGGCACAGTTATACTTACTGGAGCATGATGTCAACAGAGCTACAGTTCATGTCCCGTGGGGAGAATTGTACATCTCAACCTATAATTGGACCAGAGTGGAGAGACAGTTTACTGTGGAGCCCAATAAGAACCTGGTGTTTTGACTTAAGCGGTGTATCATCGCTCATTCTTCTTACTGGCTACCTTTTCTCACGGCGACTTATCCTCCACGCTGGCCTCTCTTTTCCTCTTCTCTCTCTCACCGGTAGATCCTTGCTAACTTCTCGTCGGTGCATCTGTCCCACGTGGAGCTGAAGAACATGGGCCAACAGGCGGAGCGAGGCCACTACCCCCTCCACTTCCACATGTGCGGGGATGTGGACCAGAAGGGAGACTACAGGGAGCCCACCTACGTGGACGGACTCTCCATACACCACTCCTTCTCCCGCTGCCTCACCATCCACGCCACCAACGGCCTGCTGGTCAGTAAAGGATGCGCCATGAGGAAGTCTCTAATGTCTGCGAGGGCAGAAGAAAGACGGCTGCAAGAATGTGTGTGTGCGTGCGTGTGTGTGTGTGTGCCTGACCCTCTTCACGCTGGACGATAATGGATTCACTTTTGTCCTCGAGCCAATTGGATTGAAAGTATTCTTTCCTTCTGCAATGGAGGGAATGGAGTTGACTACATTTCGGATGACATTGTTTGACTTTCCATTCTTGCGCAATGGCCGCGTGAATCTTCTCGTGTATCTTCTTTGAGCTGTCTCGACGCCTCCCTTCTCAACAATAACTTTTAAAAAGTCCTTTTGTAGGAACTGATTTCAGGACGTTTGAGTGTTCAGAGGCGCACCGAGCAGTCGGACCGCGCTGCGTTGTCCTGAGAGTCGTTGCTGATTCCAAGATGGACTCGCGCACGTCGTTTCTCCTCGCTTGTTCCTCGCATTTCCTGCATTCTTCCATTTGGTGCAATCTACCTCTTCCTTGTAAAGGCTAAACTTGCTCTAAATCTGTATTTATTTTCCTCTTCTGTCAAGAATTATGCTCTAAAAATCCCGATTTGTCTCTTTCTCTTTTTTGGTATCTTGTTTCTTTGACCCAGGTGAAGAACACCATCGGCTACGACACGTTGGGTCACTGTTTCTTCCTGGAGGACGGGATCGAGCAGCGCAACACTTTCTACCACAACCTGGGCTTGCTGACTCGACCCGGGACTCTGCTGCCCACCGACCGCAACGACACCCTGTGCACCAGCATCAGGGACAACGTCTACAGCGGCTACACTCCCTCGCCCAGCACCGAGTGCAAGTAAGAGATGAGGAAAGTGACTGGGCGTCTCAGGCTGGAGACGCAGCGCAAAGGGACAAAAGACAATGCCAGTTTCTGCACCATGATCAAGAGCAGGGGTCCCCAGACTGTTTCCTGTGAGGGCCACATCACTGTTCCCTTCTCTGATGGGGGCGGGGTCAGTTTGTAACAGAAACAGTGAGACGATCACAGGGTGCCTAAATGTAAACATGTATTGTTTTCCAGAAAGCCACATAACCAAATATTAAAAACCCTTTCAGGGATCTTCACAAAAAAAAGTCAGGAAATAAATAACACTATTTATGAAATAAATAATAACCAAATACCGCTCTCTGGGTTCTTCACAGAAACAAAGTGTATTGAACATTAACTTCCTGTTCTTCTTACCAGGTAAAAGTTTAGCTTCGTTGTCAGATCAGAATCTCTGACTCGCATGCATTCTGAATCCATGTTTCTCTTACCTAACCTTTTCGCCATAATTCCGTTCTACTTGACAGCGGCTAGTCTAGGATCTGCGTGGCCAGACTGAAAAATAAATCATGATGCGTCTCTGGTATTGTTCAGGGGGCGGGGCCAAATGTGGAGGCAGGCCGTATCCGGCCCGCGGGCCTTAGTTTGGGGATCAAGAGCATCTTTCCCAATATTTGCAGTGTATTGCTCAGCAAACACTGCAAGTTGAGAACTCTGGATTACGACTTTATCGCTTCACAATACTGTTTTTAACGCAACAGATCCATGTTAAAGCTGCGTTTACTCGGTCGGTTCATAGATGAAATGCATATTCTATGAACTGTCAGCATGTACACGTGGAGGTTCATTTATTGCATTGAAGAGAAGAGGCTACTTTTGTTAGTATACCTTTTAATATACAATCCATCCACCAACAACAGTTGCAATACAAACACCCTGGGATCTTTTTAAGCACAAGACGATTGCTTAATTGCAATGACAGATGATAGTTAACGGCACTTGCCAAACCCTGACAGCTGTGAATAAGCCAAGTATCTTGATATCTGTATTTGAAAATATTCTAGATACTGACGACTGTCCAGTTGGGCCAAATGAACACAAATGATTTGTGCCACTTTTAAATCTTACTTAGAAGTAAGTCTCCTCTCAGAGTATGGTGACACTCACCAGGTCCCCCACACTGACACTTGACAGGGTCCATGTGAAAGAGATACTGCAGTTTGGTGTGAGTGTGTGAGAGAGAGAGAGATATTAGCAGGGTGGTTTTATCCATGCAATAACAACTTCTACTCACCACGGGATGTTTTTATGTCGTAACGAGACCCAGGAAGGTGCCTCTGTAACAGAATGAACATTTGTTTTGCTTGTGTTGTGTGTGTGTGTGTGTGTGTGTGTGTGTGTGTGTGGTTGTGTTATCCAGAGCAGTGTCAACATTCTGGATTTCCAACCCCAACAACAATCTCATCAGCAATGCAGCTGCTGGTTCTCAGGTAATAACATCGGAGTTATATAATGAAACATGAACATATTAATGCTCACTAAGAATTTACCCACCAGTAAAATGGGATTTAGGACAGGTTTAGAAAGGGGAACATTAACATGGGGAGATGACGCTCTTGGAGTTGAAGACTCGTCGCGTATCTTTTCAATTTTGGAACAAACCGTGTGGAGGTCCAGTGGGGAGGGCTGTGTACTAAATATTTGTGTGGGGGTATGCTTATGAAATTCAGGTTGTCTATCCATATCTATTGAACCGTCCACCTTTAATGAACCGTTGAGCTCATATGAACTTTATTCTTTCTGGAGGGCTTAACCCACGTGAAGTACTGTGTAACATCCGGCCCAGTTTCACATACTTGTGATGTATGTTTCTTTAATGCTCTGACTACAGATGATGCGCCTATGACCCCAGATAATGAAATTCCTGATGTTGCCAAGCTGTACCAAGAACATGATTTCTCCCCTCCTCTTTCTTCCTTCCTGCTCCAGGATGCTGGCATATGGTTTGTGTTCCACAGCGCTTCCACCGGAAGCTCTCATGGGCTGGTACCAGAGACCAAAGCAGAGCTCACTCCCCTGGGGATATTTTACAACAACCGCGTCCACTCCAACTTTAAGGTATCATCACACGAGATTATCAGTTGTTTTTATTTTATTATTGTCGTCTCCGTTCAGTTAGTGCTCTCGCTTCCATAAACAGCTCTCGCTTCCATAAACAGGGCAGCAGAGCAGTCGCCAAGCCTCTCGGTCTGTTCTCTCTCTGCATCTGAGTTTTATCGAAAAAAACAGATCATAACTTAATCAACAACAAGTTAATGCCTATGCACTTGATTCTTGAAAAAAGAGACACACATACACACACACAGAGACACACAGAGGAGTGTGTAGACTCTACAATAGCGCTCTGTTGTATAATGACAAGTCAGGCAGGTGAACTGTAAGTTCTTTGTTCCGCCCGACCACAGCCGCCTCTCTTCTCGAGGACGGAGCCCAGAGGTTTCAGAGTATTACCTTTCTTATACCTGAGGGACCAACTCTGAGCAGCTTTCCATGTACACACAGACATTTAATATGTTTCCTATCATTTATTTTACAATTTATTTTCTAAACCTACAAAACTAATCCATATGTTGTAGACTATGTAAATATACATTGCATGCTCATACACATGATACATTAATTACAGGAATTCTGTTTAGTGCCTTTCATAGTTTCCACAGTACCCTGCACAGCAGTGACTATTTAACTCAGTTAAATTTAGTACATTTATTATTGCCTCAGGTCCCACACTGTAAAATAAACCAGCCGTCAGTCCAACAGAAACACATCCACAGGATCTCTCATTTTAGTTTCAGGGGCCTTTCACACCTGTAGTTTGGACCATTTATTCCGTTACCACGGAAATAAATTCTACATGGTTGTACTTTAGTTCTGGTCCGGTTTCTGTTTACACGTTTTACAAACCAAAAGCAGTCGACGTGAAGACGGGCTGACTGGTGACTTATCGATTGAACAGTTCTGGCATTTGTCATTCTGCATAATCAGGACCGACGGGAGGAAATCCAATTCTGGTGCGGGACAGAAGTTCATGAGACTTTAATGCTTCTGATGTGTATCGTCATGTCCTCTCGGCCGCGAAGAGCTCACAAAGAAACAACTGATTATAACCATTATAGTAAACTGCAAATTCACGGCTCATTATTATGAATAAGGACTAACTGCTCAAGTGATTATTTTACAAAAGCACGGATACACGCATGAGGCTCATGTACAGTAATGATTCCGAGCTTATTTTGACGATTTATTAAGTAAATTTAAAAAAAAGTGTATCGGAGGTCCCAAAGTACAAAAGGGTCGGACACGGCTATTTCAACCATTTTTTGACCTATAATCGGGTAGCATGAACTTGCTTACACGGGTCGATTTACATGAATAGATTATAGCCTATACAAGTTATTATACAGATCAATTAAATTGCTTCCTAAAAGATTTTACAATCAGCAGATGGATTTATTCGTAAAACTACGAATAAATCCATCTGCTGATCGTAAAACCTGATGTCTGGTGTCGTAGGTTTCTTTAGGTCTGAAGGAAAACTTCTGCCGTTTTATTATAATCATATTTCCATCTTCCCAGGCTGGGCTGTTCATTGATAAAGGAGTGAAGACCACGAATGCTAGTGCTGCAGACCCCCGGGAATACCTGTGTCTGGAGAACGGTGCCAGGTGTGTGTGTGTGTGTACTAGCCTTTTACATTTTGAGGAAGTATACTATCACTCATTTGCAAAGTTTCAAAAGTTAGTAATAGTTTTTCTTGAAGGCTGTGCGTGTGCGTAAGTTGTGAGTGACCTACAACCGACGTGTATATCATACTTTACTGTACAGTGCACCAAGTGTTTATCTGTATCCTGTCAGGGGGATGAAGTGAGTGACCGTAGGCATCATAGCGTACAATTACGCTATGTAAATATCACAGTATTTGTTGTTTACTAATGTGTGAATTAAGTTATTTATGGCCATTGACAGGTAAAGATAGATGGCTTTACGCTCTGTTGCTGCATTTTAGTGGAAGGCCTGTCGGGTCTGTGTTGACAGAGAAAACAAGGCCTCACAGATACAGTTTCCACTCGCCGGCCCAAATACAGCCCTCGTGGACGGAAAATATCTTGCATGTCCACTGAGGCTGCTGGCTTCTCTCCTCTCTCTCTTTCTCTGTCTCTCCGTGTGTGTATGTTGAAATGTGTACTAAGTATTAATATTTAAAGAGGGATATTGATAGTTCCAAAGTATTCCCTCTGATTTATGTCCTCCACAGACCTTTTCGTCTCTCGACCCCTTCAGCTTAATATTTCCCCTCCACTAACACTTTGGTCCAAGACAAGGACCCAATAAATATTCTAGCAGCCAGAATGTTATAACATTAGAGGATATGGTATGTATACAGAGCATGAATACTCGTCTGAATTGAGTACCACCAAGGATATATACATATATATATATACAGATGGCTGTAGCTCTTGTCTCTGGTGTGTGGGTTATATAAAGAAACGCGTGTGTTTACGTGCGTTTGTCAGATTCCGACCTCACCAGGATGCCGACCCTAGCCGTCCGCGGGTGGCGGCGGTCATCGACACTCTGATCTCCTTCAAGAACAACGACTTGGGAGCGTGGATCCGGGGGGGCGATATCGTCATCAAGGACTCTGGGTGAGATGACTCATCGTCATCATGATGTGATTCATGCAAAGTCCTCACAAGCATGGAGTACTGGGGGGGAGAGTAAAACACAATGTCGTCATAAAAACCTGAACTGACATATTTATAATGCAATACAACGTGATCCCACCGCACTATTGTGAATGTTTATGATTTATTTTATTGTTTTTTACTATTTGACCCAACTTTATGTTCAAAGCTGGAAACCATTGATTGACGGATCAGTTTTTATTTTCTGCCGTAATTTTGAGCACACGTTAGGTTTCTCTTATTTTGTAGGAGGTCATGATTATATATAATCACTATATAAACCTATCCAGCTTTTGCATTCTGTTAGCTTGTAATAGTTTATTTTGATTCTGTGGTCTTGAGCTTTAAATTAATACATATAGAAAGATATTATAATAGGAAACATTAGGGAGAATATTGATATTGTTATGAATGTGTTATGAAGCATAGGGGGACTGTTTACTCTATGCAAATGTAAATGGAAATAATTAATGTGTGTTCATGAGAGTGAATGTTAGTTAGTATTTCAGATTGTGGAAGCCGGTTGAAGCCCGTGAAGTGACAATAACAGACGGGACTTTTATTGTGAAAATACATTTTTAGAGACTTGACCGGAAGTGACGTTTTGACCCGGGGGTCGTGACCTTTGACCTCTCCATTTTGATAGCAGACTTTTATCCAACAGGAAGGTGTTAGAGGCTGAACTACCTTTGAGAGGAGCTGATTGGCTGATTCTGGGACTAAGACTCTGGACTGGGGAAATATCGCTCTGATTGTTTGTTTACACTTCTTGACATTAAATAGTGTTAAACTTAATTCACGACATCCGGAGCCTGATGTCCATCATCTGCCAAGTGCCCAGTTTCAGTTCCTCTTATAATTCCTATCAATTAGGTCCATAACTGGTCAATACCATGCTCATCGATTAGTGACATACTATTATACGACTTATTCATTTGATCTTTCTCTGAACAGGTTTGCAGACAATGGTGTTGGACTGTCTTTCGCCAGGTGTGTATTTCTGAATCAGCCGCTGAGCAGATAGCAGACTCTTTCCTTTCACATCTCTTGACTGATCATTGAGTTTCATGCACTTTCTTCTCTTCTTTCATCCATTGAAAAGTATAAACATGAACAAATATTGTTCCTGCAAAGTCGTCAATATGTGCATGTTAACAAATGTATTAAATATACATTTCTTTATGTCTTTATCTCCTTCTCGTCCTCCAGTGATGGCAGCTACCCTAAGGATGAAGGGTCCAGCCAGGAGGTCACGCGGTCTCTGTTCGTGGGTGAAAGCCGAAACCGAGGAACCAACGGAGGGCAGAATAAATACTGGGGCTTAGGAGGTGCTGATGCTAAGATGAGGACACTACCGAGAAACAGGTGAGGGGGAGCAAACGGAGGAAGGGATGAGTTGATGAAAGGAGGGAAGATGTATGCGAGGAATTGAGGGAAAATCTGAAATAAACCAAGTTTTTGGAGGAGTTTGCAAAGAAAAATATGCCGGAAAAACAAACGTGAGAGAGACAGCAAGGCCACCAGGTAGCCGGACAGCCGGACAGCTGGACAGCGCAGGCTGCTCCAGCCGCTTTAAGCCGGAGACGTGCCTGTGAAAGGAAGTTCTGTGTTGACTTACCTCCCTCCTGTTATATTTCAGTTTACGAAGAACTGGTGGCAACACGTGTGGTTTTGAGAAAGGGATTACTCGTTGGAGCTTTTGATTACTTAACAGTAAGGAGAGGATTTGTTGGCGCATAGTTCCCATTCATTTCATCCAGATGTCCCCAATCTCTCCCATTATTTTTGAGCTTTTGATCTTTGGAAGGGAACATATTAAGATCTCACTATTAGTCTTGTCAAAAATCCATCTGGTTTGCCTTTCAATGAAAGCACTCACGGTGTTTCCTCACCGACGATGTTTTAAATCAGTCTTCCATTCGGAGAAGTCGTAGTCTCCATGCTGCATGTCTGAGTGAGTCGGCAATCCTAATGGGAGTTTTGAGTTTTATGTCCCCTCTGGTGCTCTCGTCTTTCTCTGTCATTATATTATACAAGAGTAGATAAACATAAACAAGCGACTGGCTAAGAGCCGCCTTCTTGCTCAAGAACTCGAGTTTATTCCAGTTTGTGACCACTGTGTTCAGCTTTGAAGACATTTTACAGGCTCCCTGACCGAGCTGTGACATCTGGCTCACAGTTGGGTCGGCTGTCGTCATCGTGATTATTGCCAGAGCTGTTGTCACTCTTTTTTTTTCATAATTAAGACATTTTTATTTTTTCTCCCAGCGAAAAGATAGTTCCACTAAAAGAGATGAACAATTTCGTTTAGAATTTAAAAAAACATTCCACATAGTTTCATTATTAGAAAATTAAAAACAAAATACAAAGTAATTGTTTGCTTGACTGAGGCAAAGTACAAAGGGTGTGTTTCATTTATTCACGCTGTCCTTTGTCCCGCCTCCTCCCCCCTCCCCTCTGAAGGACTTTCCCAATCCGAGGTTTCCAGATCTACGACGGTCCGGTGCGGCTGACTCAGAGTACGTTCCGGGGATTCATCCCCACGCCGGAGCGTTATACCAGCGCAGTTGGATTCAACTTGAAGAACACCTGGCAGCTCACCCCACAAAATAATCTGTCCCAGCTCAACTTTCACTCCACTGTGAGTAAAGATCCATTTCTCACATCCACGCACACTATTTGGTCACAGTTTAAATATTAGAATTACAAAGATAAATGCAGTGCACTACATGAACCTCTTAACTCTGAGGGTCAAAATAAAAGTTACTGTTGAGAGCCGTTATACTGGCATGCATATTAATTTTCCAGTAGAATGGCATGTTTACATTGTCATGCTTTTGTTTAGCCTATTATAGCTATGATAATAATAATGATAGCCAATGACTTAAGGTGCAAGTTTCACTCCCAAGTTGTTGTGTTTGACCTTGAGGTCATTGCCCATGTGACTCCTCTGATCTGGTTTACCAACATTGTATTTTAGTAATTTAAACAAAATTTTTTCCCTTCCTCTTTATCCTTCTTACTTTGTTGTGTTTTTGTTCCTGTTTTTGCAGATTTACTGCTGTTAAGAATACACTCGTTATGAACATAGTTATTTTCTACGTATTGTATGTGTCCATTGTCTTGGTACATTTGGTCCATGAGCTCCTGTTTGGTCTTCACCCCATTAATCATCCCCTCATATTAATTAGATCACAACTCAGATTAGAGTTGGCAGTTATTTAAAGCATTAATTTAAAAGAGACATTTCTTTTCCTTCTGTCTGGGTGGAGCTTGTGGAAAAACATTGTAAATCACTGATGCCATCTTGTGGTGAACAGTGCTCTGCTTTTATTTATATGTTACTAATTAAATACATTTAAAAGGTAAATATATACATTTGTGTTTATCTTCTACTTATTAAATCAGATAATTTAATTGTAAAACTCATCCTAGACATAAAGTAAACATTTCCAATTCCAGTAAATAGCCTCTGTGTCCTTAGCAAATATTTGACAAAGGTGTGGTGCTTAATAATAGCCTGATTTTATATAGTGCCAAAACAAATGTGCAAATAACACTTTGCACATCACATCCTCAGGTGGGTCTGCGGACGTTCTTCGGCCGCCCGGGTCAGTGGTTCGAAGAGAACGACCTGGACGGAGACAAAAACTCCATCTTCCACGACGTGGACGGGTCGGTGACGGGTTACACGGACGCCTACGTCGGCCGAGCAGACAACTACCTGATCCAACACCCGGGCTGTGTGTCTAAGGACCAGTGGAGTGGAGTGATATGCAGCGGCCGCTACTCCCAGGTACAGCATGGCCCCCAGTTCTCGTTGCTCTGGACCGCGAATGTAAAATGTGCACTCTACTTGACACTTGCGCTCCGCCACATCTTCTTCTCCTTCAGGTGTACATCCAGACCCAGGGATCCTCCAGCCTCCGGTTATCCATCAGCAGAGACGAATACCCCGCTGCTCCTCTGGTGCTGAGAGGTATCAGCAGCCAGGGGGCGCTGTCTCAGCAGTACCAGCCCATCCTGATGATGAGCAAGAGCTACACGATGCACTGGAGCGGGCCTGCACCCAGAGAGCTGGTCCTCTCGCTCATCAACTTCGACAAGTGAGTAACATGAGTGTGTGTGTGTGTGACTACGGCTTCTGCAAGTCACTAGATTTCTGTACTATTTTCAGATATAATGAGAATATATATATTTCCCTCTAAGAAAGCCATTAAAAAACAAGACTTGTGTTTATCACATAACTATTCTGAGCAGAAACACCTGATGTAATAAATCATTGTCATAACCTTCTTAATAGTTCTAAATGGTCTTTGTTTGACACTTTCTTTCTTTCTTCTTTCTCTCCCCCACTAAGGGATGACTGGGTGCTGGTGGGACTCTGTTACCCATCAGACACCATGTTTCAGATTATGGCCGACATCAACGACAGACAAAGCAACACCTTTGATGACCTCACAGATTACGGCACCGCGGTCTCCCTCGTGGAGTTGGAGAAGAGGCCGATGGAGAGGAAGTACTACTTTGACCAAACTGCTGGGTGAGAACAAACTCAAAGTCCAAACCTCTTGTCCAGTTTGCTCGAGAAGAAAGTGTGTGTTTAAAGTTTGACTTAAAATGTATTCCTGACTCAAAGGTCATCTTTCTCACACCGATTGCATCACACTTTAAATCAAACCGTTTCTTCTCACCCAGGTTGTTGTGGCTCTACCTTCGGGCCCGGCATGGCCGCGATGGGCACAGCTACTGTTCGGCAAAAGGCTGTGAAAGAGTGAAAGTGATGGCCACCACGTCCTCTAAGCAGACCTGTAACTGTACATCCAAGGCCTACCCCAAGTACCACAAGCCCCCCTCAGCAGTGGTCCCTATGCCGGCCCTCAATACTCAACCATGCAAAGGATGTGGTGCCAAACAGGTACGCGTTGCTACGTTCAAGATGATGTCTGTTGATCTGCATTAAAACACCGACCGCCATGGCTGACCGGCGTGTCGGTCTCAGCTTGTGTTTTCCAGTGAGCCGTGGACCTCCTACCTCCAGACGCAGGTCAAGTCTCTCAGCAGCAAAGAGCAGCAGAAAGGAGACAACAGCTCCTTCATTACTGTGAGCGCTCCGGTCCGAACGCTTCACCGCATCCACAACGTGAACTTGTGAATCGGGTTGAATTGAACCCTTTGGTTTCCTGCTGCCTGCCAGGTGAATGAGGTGACCATGCCCTTCTCACAGCCCGGGTACTTCCTGGTCTCGGTGGACGCCTGCTCTGGGAAAGTCACCAAGAAAACCTCATTTGCCAAGATGGACGCCAAGATGGAACAGTACCTGAAAACTGGAATACCAAATAGGTGAGCCAGGGAAAATCAGTCCACGCCGCTCACACAACAGCATCGGACACACAGTATCTGAGACCGGCGGCCCAGGAGGTGAGAGTTGTGCATCTTCTTGCCTCATTTACGGAAGTGTTTTGTTTCTTCCACAGGTCCATCGTGCTCATGGCCACACGAGGTCAACCAGAGGGCCTGGTTGCTGTCGCACCATATCTGGTCTCCTTTGGTATGACCAAGGCTGCAGATCTGCACAGTAAAGGTTAGTGACATTACATCACATGTCATTTAGCAGACGCTTTTATCCAAAGCGACTTACAATAAGTGCATTTCAACCTAGAGTACAAACTAAGAACAACAAGAATACAGGAAGTAACATTTCCTCAACATAGTCGAACTACAAAAGTACCATAAATCAGTGCCATTGAAGTGCAAATCTGTGTTTAATCCAGATAAGTGACAAGCATCCCACTCGCTTTTCCTTTCTTCGTCCGTCGAGTGATTGTGTTTCGGAGTAAAGTTTCTCTTTCTCATCCTCTCTCAGAAAGTCTGGCACTTTGGGGCTTCCAGGGCCGTTCCTCACCCCCTCCGTGGGTCTCGCTACAAGCCGGGCAGGGGGACGAGTTCCTGGGCCTGCAGGAGCGGTATGTGCCTCTGGGGTTGGAGGCGTACGGCTGCACGCCACCCGCAGCTCAGAGGCGCAAAGACCTGGAGCTCCTCAGAGTCGCCACGGGCCGACAGTGACCGTCGTGAACTCTAGAACTTGACTACCAGAACACTCTTGCACACAGATCCACACACACAACCAGCTGATGAATGTGAACTGCTGAACCTTTTAATTTATTAACAATGGCAATGGTGTTTACCAATTTCAAATGGAGAGATGGTATTTTATTTTGAATGGGGCGATTATTTCTGTGAATATTCTCGTTGTTCTGTGTGTGTGTGTGTAAGTCGGCCGTGGGCCATTCAGTCGATGCACTTTCCTTTTTTAAAGACACAACTTGCCTTATCAGTCAAAATGATCTAATGGAGCTTTATAATAACTCGGTTGTTTATCATGGAACGGAAAAAAACAAAAAACCCAAAGCAACTTTTAACTTTCAACCACCAAATCGTATTATTTATTATGTAGTAAATGAAAACCAATTTAATTGGATTGAATCTTAAAATTGAGCACAATCCATTTGATACACACAAGCCAAAAGGAAATTAGGAAAATAAATTGCATTGTGCCTGAAATGAGAAAATTAAACTAGCTCAGGTCAAAGGAAAATAATGAAAATACATGCAAGAATCACAAATTGACATTTTGAATGGACAAAAATGCCATTAAATAGATAAATTACTACCATGTAGGCCATTACTCTTCCTTTCTCCCAATCCTCACACATTTTTTTAGCTTTTTAGTTGATGTCTAACAGCTGAACCTTTAACTGGAAAACCTCTGATCTTCGTGCAGCTCTGAAACGCGACTAAGACTTTAGGCACCTTTTTGATGGATTCCTACATGGACTCACTGGATTATTTTTATCGCTTCTCAATGATGGTTTCTCAAGTGTTGTTCACAGGTGCAGCACAAATATAAATATATATTACATTTCTGTCTTTGTGTTCTCAAATGGAATTGAATGTTTGGCCTTTTTTCCGTCTGCCTCACTCACTTCCCGTTTGCATTGTTGCTGAACCCGTGTTCAGCAAAGGTGCCTTTTTAAAGTCAGTCGGCCGGCTGTTTTCAGATCATATAGCAGCTGTACGGTATACAGGTGTATAAAGTGTGTAATCTTTGAACGCTTTGGATGTGAGCAGGGCTCCCCCACTGAGCGACGCCGCCTATCTGACTGAGTCTGATCATGTGACACGGAGAGATCCTCTGGAGGTCAACGACCCCGCTGCCTTAACCACTCTGCTGTTAAACAGAGAGCGAAGGCTTCAGCCCTCGCCTTTTGCTCAACAGTCGCACAACCTGAGAGTTAATGATTTTAATTTGAGCTTTGTATATATGGTGTTGAATGTTATAACTCAAACTGTATATGGAATGGAAACGTCAACCTGTTGTGAATAGTGTCTGTCTTTACGGTGGGTTTTTTATTTTGTCAATTTCTAAGTCGTTTTCAAAAATGTAAGCCGATTCTTTCGATGTGTAAACTCAGCATTTGTCTATAAAATTGCCAATTAAATAAACATTTATACTTTGTGATGAACTGCGTTGCAAGTTTTGCTTCCTGCAGCAGCGAGGAGAGAACAGTATTTCAAAATAAGAGTCTCTGCTTTTTTGCTGATGTAGTTCTACAACGCCGCCGCTTGGGGGCAGCCGCGTGTTGTTGAGGAATGCACCTGCGTGGAAATTCCTACATTTCTCCCAGGACAATGTTTTTAAAGTATATCATTTATGAATTAAAATGTGTTTTATCTGATTTCTAGCCAGGTTATGTTTCAGTGCACGTCCCAAATCAAACCGTAGCCTGAACATATCGGTTCACTGTTGTCGCCTTTGAGACGCGAACACTGAGGGAGATGATCTCTAGCTGGGGGTTTAACCTCTGGAGGGCCACGTGCAGCTCTTAGATATACAGGATAGTAAACTGCTGGGTGGAGGGCAGCAGTTGCTTTCACTAGTGTACATTATGGATGACATAAGAAGTTATAATGGGAAATGTATGAATGTATCACCAGTGGGTGGGGTGGGTCTGGGTCTGTGGGTGTTTCATTACTCCTTATTGTAACAATTTGTTATTCTGTCTTGCCTTGTTATTTTTATTCATTTATTTTTCCTCTTGTAATCTGAAACATACACACAAAAAATGAATACTTTACGTTACTTGATCACTGTATATCACACCGTGCATTATCAATGAAGTATATTTAAAAATAAATAAATAAAAGATTAAAATAAATCAGTGAGGGTGGAGACTGGGATCGGGCCAGGACGTAAACTCTATAAAAACAGGGTGTCCGCGGGTCCTTAAGTCTTTAAAAGTCTTAAATTGCTTTTCCAAAAAAGAAGGCCTTAAAAAGTCTTAAATTGTCTTAAATTCAGATTGGATTGGTCTTAAATTTTTTGGGTGTCATGTCACTACGAATATGAGGCAATCTGTTCTGCCAGGTCTAATATTTTGCTCCGGTCGCTCTGCGGTGTCTGGTGTCACCGGGGCCACGCCCCTTCTCTTAAAGGGGCCCCGCGTATTCGGTCCCATCCCCTACAACGTGAAGCATCGGCTAGTTTAGAAAACATGGCAGGATGCAAGTTCAACAACGGCTTGAAAAGAACGAGTGTTTCTGGTCACGGTGGGTGAAATGCTTCTGAAGCTGCGTTATGTGTCGGGAGACTTTCCAGCGGTGGAATCTCACGTGCAGAGCAAGAAGCACAGAGACTAGCGAAGGCCGCCAGCAGCGCGCGGGGCTAGCTGCTGCTCCGCCGCGAGCTGCTGCTCCGCCGCGAGCTGCTGCTCCGCCGCGAGCTCCTGCTCCGCCGCCAGCAACGACGTCAGCTACAACGCTGGAGGTCACCGGAGGAAATCCAGCGCCGTGCAACAAAGAGCTCATCACCGAAGTCCAACGCTGCGGTGCGTTCTTCATTCTGTTCCACGAGACTCTGGACCAGACCACCGCGAGCAGACAGCTGGACTTCATGTGCTCTTGGTGAAATGACCAGGTCCCGTCAGGATCCTGTGGAGCTCATGGGCCATGACACCAGGACCTACTTCAGCACCTCAAAGTAAGTCTAACATAAATATATGTATTAACTATCCTCTTGTATATGAGTATGTGTTTCATATAGTTACGCTTTACTCGTGTGTCAAGTTAATAGCAGCTATGGATAGGCGCACTACACATTAATTAGACTAACAAAAAATAGTTTTAGAATGGTAGTAAGTAGAGTGTTTACCTGTCTATGTCTAATAGTGTTCACTAGGCTCAAGGGATGGCTCGCGTTGCTTAATTTGTAAAAATAGTTTTCATTCATATTGATCCAGTCTGACATTAATCTGAAGTGGTGGTGTCATAAAAGATGTGGTGACTGTTGTTTGGCTAATGTCTGCCTTTTTTTTCTTTTTTCCAGGAGAATGGACCAAATGTCAACTGGAAGTTTTTTTTATTCATATAGTTTGAAAAGGATTGTTTTCCTAGTATATTCACAAAAGCTCAGGAGTAGACATGAACCTGTGCACAGACATCCATCACATAGAGACATGAGAACTCACTCACTCACTCACTCACACACACACACATACATTCTATTATGTAAATGAATTTGCATTTTAAAAGCAGCTGGAATTGTTATTTATGTTATTTTATAGATTTTTTTGTTCAAAAGGAACTATGTTGCTCGTATTTTTAAAAATATATTTACTTGATGTTATAAACATTTGTTCATGGGACCTAAATGTTCTGAAAATGTTATATTAATAAATATAATTTACAACAGCAATGACATTTTTGTGTTATCCTTTCGCATTACACCATACTGTTCATTTGAACAAACATCAGTGTGTTTAGATTAATGTATATTTCCACTTTTGATTTGTATTTCCATCACAAGTTAGGTCTTACATTTTATTTAAATGTGGTCTTAAAAAGTCTTAAATTTCACTTGTTTATTCCTGTAGACACCCTGAAAAAGAGCTCAGGTGAGAACCGGCCAATCCCAATCTCCACACTCACAGATCTAGAGTCAAAATCAACAATAACAAACCGTGGGTCACAAAATCTGTGAAATCCAGCAGACAGAAAAATAAACTGTCTTTTGGTTGTTTGTGTTGATGGTAATGTGCGTGGAGATGATTCCTCACTTTACCTCGCAAACCAAGTTTTACGGTTACAAATAACGTAACCTGAACCTGAAAAAAAAAAAAATCATCACCATAACCACTTTTCTAAAGTCAGCTGTAAATTGAAAGATGCCAGATAAACACGAGGCGCTGCTGCCGGCTGCCGAGTGAGGCCGGTGGTCTCTGTGCTCCTGGAGATCCTCCACAGAGCTGTCGCTGTCGACAGACATTGTGCAATCCTCCCGGCCCTCAGCCGGCCGCATGGCTCAGAGGAAATGGACTTGCCCGTGAAATGGTTTCTGACCATGAAGACTGAGTGTTTCCACACACTTTACACCTTTGTGCAAATGAGAGGACATATCGGTGCGACATGAGAGCAGAACGATGCGCATGAGAGCAGCAGCTCCTTCTGACACCGTCAGGAGAAAACAAAGACACCTGCAACAACCTCATGTTTTCTTTACATATATACACATATAAATATAAATGTATATATATATGTGTGTGTATATATATATATATAAATGTATATATACATATATATATAAATGTAAATATACATATATATGTAAATATATATATGTATACTGTACATGTATGTCTGTACATAATGGTTTAAAAAAAACATTTAATCCTTGGATTAGGGGTGGACTGAGCTTGCTTTACAGCTGAGTTTTAATTATGTAATACTCCTGCTTTTGAACTGTGCAAATACAATTAGAGAAATGCCAAAGCTAAATATATGACTGTGTGTGTGTGTGTGTGTGTGTGTGTGTGTGTGTGTGTGTGCTGAAAAACCTTTAGCTTTGCACTGTATATTGTAATACAATGTAGTGTCTTCATTTACTGTCTTCTAGACTCATGTTTTATTGTTTTACAGCAAAAGTCCAAATGACAGCACAAAAAATGTGAGTAGAAAACAGTATCAACATGGAAAATGTGTTCTTCAGCTTCTCGTCACCATTTGTTAATAATAACCGTGGATTATAATAAACTGATTTGGAATGTAATATTGTTAAATGTTAAATGCGTGATTTTAAAGGAGCTTAATCACTCAAGAACAACTCAAAATTCAAAATCTGAGGTGGCATTAAATGCTATGCTACGCCAGGCTAGTTTTAGCATGATTTACGTTTGGAGGCTTTGTTCAATTCAATTCAATTCAGTTTATTTGTATAGCCCAATTTCACAAATTACAAATTTGTCTCGGAGTGCTTTACAATCTGTACACATAGACATCCCTGCCCCAAAACCTCACATCGGACCAGGAAAAACTCCCAAATAACCCTTCAGGGGGAAAAAAGGGAAGAAACCTGCAGGAGAGCAACAGAGGAGGATCCCTCTCCAGGATGGACAGATGCAATAGATGTCATGTGACCAGAAGGACAGATTTAGAGTTAAAATACATTCAATGAATATGACAGAGTGTATGAATAGTTTATGTTTATTAAGGATCCTCATTGGTCTACACCGAAGTGGAGGCTATTCTTCAAAGAACATTTCAATATAATACAAATACATAAAATGCAGTACAGCATGATCAATTATCACAAAAACACTTAGACTTAGAAAACAACATTTCATTAAAAGTAAAAAAATACCTTAAATGCCTAAAATAATAACCTAATCTACTATAATTTTCTTTATGATTATTGCTGCCTTAAATTTTCTTTTGAAATCACATTTATTTCTTGTTAGTCTCATATGAGGGGAGCACATTCCAGCATGAATGGCTTTCTGTACATTTCTGTTTTATTAACCCTCCTGTCACCTTCACATGTACTAACACCTTTTACCCTGAGGGTCAATTTGACCCCAGCAATTAAAACCTAGAGAAAATGATTAGAATTAATATTGTTTCCCAAGTTTAAGTGTCAGGTACTTTTTGTTTGTTTGTTGACGACCTAAATAGCCTTTTAAATAAATAAAAAAGTTGATATTTCTTATCTGTTTTATTGAGCCCAAAGAACACCGATGTGTATGAGTTGTGTTCAGGACAGTGAAAACATATCATCATGTGAATTTTATGTTTTCCCAGTTGTCCCCAATAAATTAGGAAAAGTTATGAAATATGAAGGGGAAGAAATGATGTCAATCATTTTTTTAGAGACGTTAAACATTGAATGGGGTCAAATTGACCCCAAAGGTAACAGGAGGGGTGAGTGCATTGGTTCTGGGGAGAGGAAAAGTAAAGTGACCTCTTAGTGCCTGTCTGGTACTATAACATGTCTCTCATGTGCAGGTGATATCTGTGAAGACAAACTGACAGGCTTCTGTGAGGAAGACACATTATTTAAAAACAGAATCAGGCTACATGCCCGTCTTTCTTCATGGATAGCTACGACCTTAATTACGGGGGATAAGTTCAATTCTCTGGCTGTCACCAGCGAGCTTTAACCCGGTTTGGCGTGGCGACGTCGACGGGTTTGGTTTGTTGTGGTATAATCAATTTACATTTCTAGAGCATTGGAAATGAATTTATATTCAAGGCAGTAGATACCTAGAACAACTAACATGAGCAGAGACATTGACCTTGAGGGCCTTGAAAGGTGCCTTATAAATAAAATGTTTATTATTATTATTATTAGAAAGAATAGCGTCCTGCCTGCCTTGGATCCGAGAATGAGTGACACACTCATCAGTAAAGTCCACCAGGAGCTTTGTCACCCGACACCTTTTAGTATATCCGAGGTAAATTTATCTGGATTCCCCAAAGGTTTCTCCATTGTATAACTTCTTAATCTCGCCATTCAATCGGCTCGGCGGCTCCAGTCGATTCCCTGCTGATGCTCGTTGACGGCGGTCCTGAATAATTAAACAATTTTGACAGCGGTGCAGGGGTCCGTTTCCATGGCAGCCCCTCTCCCGGTGTTTTCTCCACCCTGAGAAATAATGTAAATCTCCCGTCTCCTGAATGTCACGCAGCGGCAGAGGAGTGGCACTCAAAGACGTGCGAGACGCGGTCAGTGGGAGCTTCTGGTTACGCGTCCGTATCGGGGTCCGGCCTCGGTGTCGCGGGTCTACCTGTGACCAGGAAGAGGTTCCTGTGTTTATCAATTCAATTCAATTCAGTTTATTCGTAGAGCCCATTTTCACACATTAGAAATTCCCCTCAGAGTGCTTTACAATCTGTACACATAGATATCCTTGACCTTTGACCTTTGACATCACATGGGATCAGGAACAACTCCCAAACAACCCTTCAGGGTAAAAGGTCAGAACCCTTGAGGAGAGAACAGAGGAGGATCCCTCTCCAGGATGGACAGGTGTCATAGATGTCATGTGACCAGAAGGAATCATTACACACTAATTAAAACACAGGAACAACACAATGAAGATGAAGAGTGGATGAAGAGTTGGTAGTCGGCATATTCCACCATCCAGACCTCCACGGTCCATCAGGTGGAGGTAGAGAGGAGGAGTGGGCCGTCAGAGTGGCCGTGTGGCGCCGGGTGGGACGACATGTTGCGCTGCAGAGCTTCTTGTTTCTAAAACAGTGGGAAGGAGGCCGAATATGTTTTGTGATGGTTTCCTTCAACTTGACAACCCGGGCAGACCGACATCTGTTACGTATGTTCACTAGGAACACAAATGTCTACGACCACAACACGCGGCTGCGTGGTGGCATTCATATAAATAAACATACAGTCAACATTGTATTTAAAAGCTTCATCTGTCGAGGTCCAAAGCTCTGGAGACAAATTCCGGACGAGGTCAAATCGGCATCCAGCACCAAGGCATTTGGTTCTCGACTTAAACGCCATCTCACTTCATCTTGAAAGTTATTAATATTGATATACAGCCTGGCGGCACAGTACAATAGAGGAAAGATATTTAAAATAAAATGTATATACATAATTTGATGTTCGTGATATTATTATTTTTTTCTAAGTTATCAGTTGTTCACATTTGTCTTTTATTATTATTTTTACTATGTCTCTTTCTTTTTCTTTTTCTTTTACTTTTTCCTGTTCTGGTTTTTTGTTGTTGTTGTTTGTACGACATTTTATGTTTTGATCCATATGTGTGTGTACTGTCTGTGTGCCTGTAGTAGTTGGGAGGGGGCGGGGCTAAAGGCTTCGGGGAGGGGCCGTCCAACTCCTCATCTCAGAGGAGCCTACAGACATCGGTCTTTGGACGGTCCTCCATTCGTACATTTTTTTCTGTTGTTAATGTTTGTCAGTATGTACACGTTATGTATGTACTTATGGAAAATAAATTACTTACTTACTGACTTACCACAAACGGCTTCTCTACGGAGCGATGTGCAGAGGTGGGTGGGATCGCTTGAAGGTCACGAGGGAATATTTTAATGATGTCTCATCCTGTCGACACACACGCCTAACGTCTCCTGATCATCCCTCACGCGCAACACGGTTCAGACGTAGTCAATTACCCTTTCACATCAATGGTCGATCAGCTCCCTTTAGTCGGCGAGTTAACCTTCTCCACCTGTAGATGAAGAGCTGTGGGTGTGACGGGGACAGGCTGGTCCCACTCAGAGCTATTCCTAGAAAGTATGCCGTGTTCTTTCGACGCAGCACGACGCTGGCTAATCGGCCCAGAGAAATGCAATAAAAAAGGGATTAGGATGCAGTTATTTGTTGTCAAAAGTGCTTATTCTGTATTTTAATCATTCATTCAATTAGTTTGTGGCGACATGTTGGGTTTGGGGACTCGACGGGGCTGTGAGACGTTCAAACGTTGAAACCCAGCATGGGATTTTAAAGCCACACTTCCAGTCTGTCTCACCAGATTTGTGCATTGTGCTCAGAATGACCCAGTAGCCAATTCAGAGAATTGCAAATTAAATTGCTTCATGTGTGTAATAACATTCAAAGACCCTTTGGTTCAGTCATTTTCCTTTAGTCGTAAGCTGACCTTGTGCAGCCGGTCGGCTGAACGTTCTGCTTTGAAGAGAACCACCGTGACGGACCTTTCTCTGAGGACGTTCTGAAGGCTTCAGCTGCTGATGCTCATTGGTTTGAACAATCTGCTCTTATGAGGCCATCGAAATATACGTGGACGTGTGCGGCTCTTGTTGTTTGGCGGTCATGATGCGGGCGATGCCCCGTCACACCGCGGGGAGCTCGGTCTGGTCTTGGGTTTTTGTCTCGTAACTTCCTGTTTTATTTTGAAGCCTAACTCCTCCTCTCGTTTCAGGTCACTTGCCCTTCCTCACGTGTCACCGGTGTGATGGTCCCCCCTGACCCCTGATGGTCCCCCCTGACCCCTGACCCCTGATGGTCCCCCCTGACCCCTGATGGTCTCCCCTGACCCCTGATGGTCCCCCCTGACCCCTGATGGTCTCCCCTGACCCCTGATGGTCCCCCCTGACCCCTGATGGTCTCCCCTGACCCCTGATGGTCCCACCTGACCCCTGACCCCTGATGGTCTCCCCTGACCCCTGATGGTCCCCCCCTGACCCCTGTTCCCCATGACCCTCATGTGCTCATAGTCTCGTCTCCCCTTTGGTCCAAAGTGTTTCCTCCTCGTCTCTCAGCCCTTTGCCACCGCCAGAGTCTCTTCTTCCAAGAGTTTTACCAAACCCTGTGAGTTGTTTCCTGTTTCCTCCTTGAGAGACTTTTCGTTTGCAGAGTTTCTAGTTTAGCTCCGTTTTGTTTTATTGCTCAGCCGTTTTGCTGGCCTCCCTTTGGAGTGACTTTGTGTTTCGATTAGCCCTAGTATATTTCATGAGTTCTTTTCCATAGCCCTTTTATTTGTCACTCCTCAAAGAGGTTCGTAAGTCAATAAAGTGGGCTTAATCTACCCTCTGCATCTGAGTCCTCATTTTAGTCCAGGCCTGACATGCCCGATGCATCCCGCCTCAATCTCCAACTGTGGAACCAATCGGCTGCTCGAATCAAGTCGAGACGTGACGCGTGGTGACCAACCCAGGATCATCATTGTTCCCGAGAGGAACTACCGGGTTGTTTGTCCGCTGTGACGGACCGTCGGCCGGCTGCTCGCTGAGGACCATCGCACCGATCAGTCACCGTCTGATCCCACAGCGAAGCTTCACACGCGGTTCATTCCCCGGGGATCACATGGTCCTCAGAGACACTCGGGGATTAGCAGGAAGACATCTGGTTAGTTTACAGAAACCGACTCATCACTGGTGCCACCAGGCCTCACCAAAGCAGAGATCAGACTGTCACTAACAGGCTTCATGGTGGCAGCAAGGCTTATCCTGAGAAACTGGAAGAGCCCACATACGGCCACGCTCACAGATTGGCTAAAACTCATGACGGAGACGGCTGCTTTTGAAAGTATGATTGCCAGGATGAAGAACAGTTCAAGCCAAACTGACCAAGCATGGAAAAGTCTGATGGCTTTCATTACAAATTAGAGGAGGGGTCAAATACTCAGGGGTAAGATTTGGATTTTGAGGGGATTGCAAATGCAGAGGCAGGGTAGTGTATACACACTTACAAGTAAAAGATAATTAAGGGGGTGCCGGGGTTGTTTTTTGTTGTTGTTGTTCTTTCTTTTTTGTGTTTAGGAGGAGGGGAGGGTATGTGTGTGTGTATATATGTGTGTGTATGCGTGTGTATATGTATGTATGTCTGTGTGTGTGTGTATGGGTATGTATATGGGTGTATATATATGTTTATGTTTATGTCTGACATTTCTGTACTTGTTTTATGTTTATATCATTAAACAAATAAAAAAAATTAAGTGACAAAAAAAGAAACCGACTTACCCCGATCACCTTTGCAGGCGGTCGGCTCAATGTGGAACGCAGCTGCTCAATATTTGAGCCACAATAACCCGAAACAGCATTTTCTGTCCGTTCGATTGCCAATAATGTCCCTGCCCTTCAATGACAGATGAAACATGACACATCAATTCAATCACACAGAGATACGGAGCATGGAAATACACACGAGGGCGCACGTTCTACAACTGCTCCGAGAGGTCCTCTCGAGTCACGTGCTCGGCCTGAAGAACACAAGTCGAGCGAAGACTGCTATCATCAAACCACTCCTCAAAAAACTCACCTTAGACCCTGAAGTCCTGGCTAATTATAGACCCATCTCCAACCTGCCATTTCTATCAAAGGTGCTGGAGAAGGTAATTTCCATTCAGATTCACGAACATCTCAAACACAATAACCTCTTTGAAAAGTTCCAGTCTGGTTTCCGCCAGGGCCACAGTACAGAAACTGCCTTAGTCAGGGTGACCAATGACCTGCTGATGACAGCTGACACCGGATCTCCATCCCTCCTCATCCTCCTGGATCTAACTGCAGCGTTTGACACCGTCGACCATAACATTCTACTCCATCGTCTTCGCCGACAATTGGACTCTCTGACTCTGCCCTAAACTGGTTCACCTCATATCTCACCGGGAGGACTGAGCATGTCACCTTGGGAGTGGCAAAATCACAAACACACTTTGTGAACTGTGGTGTCCCTCAAGGATCAGTCCTCGGCCCCACCCTTTTCACCATATACATGTCCCCCCTTGGTCGTGTCATCAGCCGGCATGGAATATCTTTCCATTGCTATGCTGATGACACGCAGCTCTACATCAGAACAAAGCCAACCCCTTCTGCACCTCTGCCATCATCCACCATAACCACATGCCTGGAGGAGATAGAGGTGTGGATGAAGCAAAACTTCCTTCAATTAAACAGCTCCAAGACTGAAGCCATTCTAGTTGGCACTCCACATCAGGTCCTTTCATCCTCCATCACCAGCATCACCTTCTCCGGTCAGAACATTTCACTCGTCAACTGTCACCAATCTGGGTGTTAAAATGGATCCTCACCTGACCTTTGAGGCCCACATCAAACAAACATGCAAGACCTCCTTCTACCACCTCAGAAATATTGCTAAACTCCGTCCCTCACTCATCCTATCAGATGCTGAAAAGCTTGTCCATGCCTTTGTCTCCTCCAGGCTGGATTACTGTAACGCACTTCTCATTGGGACTTCTGCCAAGAACATCCAGAAGCTGCAATACATCCAGAACAGTGCTGCTAGGATCCTGATGAGAGTGCGGAAGTATGAGCACATCACGCCCATACTCAAATTATTGCATTGGCTCCCGGTCTCACTCAGGATTGACTACAAAATCACCCTCTTCACCTATCAGTGCATTCATGGAAATGCGCCCTCATATATCAATGAACTTCTCACCCCACAAAATTCCACGAGGAGCCTACGCTCTGAAAAGGCAAACCTCCTTCTTCCCCCCAGGACCAAACTGAAAATTATGGGAGACCGAGCCTTCTGCTCCGCTGCTCCGAGACTGTGGAATGCCCTCCCAAACCAGCTGAGGACACCACAGACTGTGGATGTTTTTAAAAAAGGCCTAAAAACACACCTTTTTAGAATAGCTTTTCACTAGATTTGAACATAGACGTCGCTGCTTTTATTCTGTTTTATCTAAACCATTTTTACTTTGTAGCACTTTGAGTTTTGCCCATGCAAATTAAAAAGTGCATTATAAATATAATCTATTATTATTATTATAAGTGCAAAGAAAACTAGTTATTATCTGCACGGGTGAAATGAGATGAGATGGCTTGTTTATCCTTCCCCTTAGGTTACAATATTTCACATTAAAGTTAAAATTCTTATCCACCTTTTAACACTAGTAAAACACTTTTGCAATTTCAGGTCACAAACTTGTAATCTCCTCTTTATTTTCTCCACTCTTCTTTTCTGCTCGTCTCCCACCTTCACCTCCCCCTCATCATCCTGCTCCCTTCCCACAATTATTTTCTCTTCTTATTTGTACCACACGGACTATTTGCAATAACACGTTTGTTAAAAAGAACCACCCACTCACTGCTACTCAAAGTAAGATAATTGATTACTAATTGCCATGCTGCGATGCAGACCTGTTGCCTTCTAATTGCTTCATCTTGTTCATGCACTCTTTTCTTAGACCTGTCTTTCCCCTCTGATGTAAGCATGTACACATTTAATTTAAGGTTGAGCAGAATTATGTTCATTGTGTGCATGCACAGTAGGCCTGTGTGTGTGTATGCAGCAGGTACGCCGAGTTGCGTGATGGAACGGTGAGTAAACGAATGAAACCTGATCAGAACCAGTTCTGATCAGGTTTCTGTGCGATCTCACAGCTGCATCGGTGCCGACGGGTCCGACAGGAGAACGGACAAAGAGGGGATGGCGGAGAAGAGGGGAATCGTGAGAATGGATGGAAAGTGTTAGGTTGTAATAGTTTATTTTGATAACATGTGCAGAGGTCTTATGCTTTAAATTAATACATATAGAAAGACATTATAATAGAAAATATTAGGGAGAATACTGATATTGTTATTAATGTATTATGAAGCATAGGGGTACTGTTTACTCTATGCAAATGGAAATGGAAAGAATTAATGTATGTTCATGAGAGTGAATGTTAGTTAGTATTATAGATTGACGAAGCCGGTTGAATTCCGTGAATTGACTTACAATAACAGACAGGACTTTTATTGTGAAAATACTTGTTTAGCGACTTGGGGTTCAGTGACATTCGACCCCTCCATTGTTCTCGCGGGACTTTGAACCGATCACTAGGTGTTAAAGGCTGGACTCACCTTTGAGAGCGAGGATCGGCTGATTTTGAGTCTCAGACTTTGTGGATTAGAGAGAGCTTTCTTCTTCCACTGGGACCTCGAGGGCGGAGGAGCCTGATGAAGACCACGATCGGGAGGCCTTGAATGTTTGTTTTACACTTCCTGCCATTAAATGTTGAGAACTTAATTCACGTGCGTCCGGAAGCCTGTTGTCCATCATTTGCGAAGTGCCCAGTTTCAGAACATCCTTATAAAAGGCAACGCTTGGCAGGAAGAGAGGGGGGGGGGGGGGGGACTAAGGATGAAAGATACTGGCAAAAGAAATAAAAGCAGGAAAGTCGATTTCTCTACCAGATACCAGTGAGCCGCCAGTGAGACGTTACATCATGCTCATGTTTCCAGACAACAGAGAGGCATCTCGGGGCCCTAAACTGACCAGGGGCCCCTCACTGCCGCCCAACCACACCGCTCCGCCCCCCTGTTGCTGTGGCATCCAAGTGATCTCTTCATTAATTCATAGCAGAGAGCCAAACTAAATTAGCACTCGTTAGCCACCCACTGTTTACCTTTCTTTATTTGCTATCATTAACCCTCCTCTGAGTGTGTGTGTGTGTGTGGGGGGGGGGGGGTGTTTGTGAGGAGGGTGAGGGGTTTAGGGTGGGCATCATGACAGCCTCACCTAGCAACCGGCCTCGTGAGATGCTCAAAGGGTCCGGATCACCGGGGGTGACGGCGTCTCCCACCCTGCAGACCCCGAGTGTTGGTGACGCCCCCCAGGTGGACCTGCAGGACGAGGTCCCCCCGAGCAAAGCGAACACGAGGCCTCGCTCGCCGATGACGAAGAGCGGAGGAGACGAGTCGAGTGGCCGAAGGAGAGAAGGATTCGTTTTCATTACCGTGGCCGTTTTATTCAAACGGCTGCCGGACGAGAGCCGCGACTCGAGAATAAATCCTCTTTTTCTTCATCGTCTTCTTCCCTTTTCAGACTTTTGAAGCTCAGACCCAGACGAGCTTTGACACAACGAGGACTTCATCAAACCAGCAGAGTGTCGTGTGTCCCGCAGCACTGAGGATCGTCTCTGGAGGGTTGCCTGGTTTTGGTGTTCATGACGTAACGAGAGGATTGTGGAAAACCTGGATCCTCATCGCAGCTCCTCTCCTGGACCTACAGATGTGTTTTGATTGACAGCGACACACACTCACACACACACACACACACTGTGTGCGTCATGCCCTGTCCTCCAACACGCCTCCTCTAGCAGAGGGACGTCTTGCCCACCTGTGGCTTCTGACTCCTGGAGCCAGCCATCTTCTCTCAGCCACCGTTTCTCTCTCCTTCCCATCATCTGGCGTTCCCTCCTCTCTGAGACCAACCGCCACCTTTCTGTTCCAAGCGTTCACATTTTTTTCGAGGAAAGAGGGACTTTTGCTCAGAAGAGGATCCAGAAGACTCAAGGAAAGTGATTCCCGAAGGAGCCTCAGAGACCTTCAGACTGGTAAGACATCGGCCATTTTGAATGTGAACGCTCTCTTGGAGTAAAAGTTTGTGCAAAGTGTGTCAAGACATGCGGAGCGAGGGTCGATCATAACGATGATTTGACACATACACAGAAAGATAGATAGATATATACTTTATTAATCCCCAAGGGGAAATTTGTCCTCACAGTAGCAGCACCAATAAACTAAACACACGAGAATAAAATATAAAATATAAAAAACAGGGATGAAAGATATAGATGTAGACAAGTAAAATATAAAATACAAAATGAAGTATATATGTATATAAAATGAAACATATATGTATATATATATACACACACACAAACAAATATAATAATATAATACAAATAAAATAATAATAATACAAATATAAAGAGTTGAGGGAAAAAGTGTAAATGAGGACACAGATTTGGCATATGACTAAATGTTCTGGGATCATTTTGATTGTGTTGAACATGTATTGCGTGGTCATAAACAATGCATTGTGTGAGCTGTGCTGACAGATGAACGCTGAGAAGCGGTCGGGGCGCTGCATCATCGCCGTCTCCCCGTGTTCTCTCTCTTCCTTGCGTTGCGCCTCCATCTGTTGGCCGTTGGACTCGGAGGCGACCATATGCTCCCTATGTATAAATCATCCACCACCGCCTGACCCCTGTTAGTCTGGTGGAACATTTCTCCACAACGAGCCGTTCAGGGATTCTCCGCCCACAGATTGGTGCCTCAGCCGAGGGCCGAGAATAGTTTTATACAAATGATTCTGAAGACAGAAGATGTGGTCACGACCCGGGTGGTACTAACTAAGCAGAGCATTGAAGATGACATGTGTGTGTGTGTGTGTGTGTGTGTGTGTGTGTGTGTGTGTGTAAGAGTGAGAATGTGAGCGTGCTTCGGTCTCTTCTCCATGATTCAGTGATCAGTCTGTTTCTGTCATTTAGACAGAGGTGAGCTGACTCTCATTGGTGTGTGTGTGTGTGTGTGTGTGCGTGCGTGTGTGTGTGCATGTGTGTGTGTGTGTGTGTGTGTGTAAGAGTATGAATGTGAGCATGCTTCGGTCTCTTCTCCATGATACAGTGATCAGTCTGTTTCTGTCATTTAGACAGAGGTGAGCTGTCCCTCATTGGTGTGTGTGTGTGTGTGTGTGTGTGTGTGTGTGTGTGTGGGGGGGGGGGGGGGGGGGCTTGGAAAGAGAGCAAGCACTAGTGAGTAAATCTAATTCACACATGCACACACACAGCTGATGCATCATCTTAGAGCATATGAGCGTGGCGTTGGGGTCAAGCGGGTCGTGTGGCGTTGGGGTCAAGCGGGTCGTGTGGCGTTGGGGTCAAGCGGGTCGTGTGGCGTTCCGGCCGCTCTGGTGCCGGTTCTGGTGCCGCCGATCTCCAGGAGATGCGTTTTGCTTTCGGCTTTTCTTCTCTCACAGCTCGTCAGCTGCGAACGTCCCCGCTGAATTACAGGCAGCTGCAGAAAGGTTGAAACAACAGGAGAAAAAATAATGCTTCTAATCTTGCCGTGCAGGTTCATTGATTTTTGAGGACGCGAGATGACGATTGATAGCTCACAAAGTTCACGTCGTCGCTCCAGTTTTGATCGTGCAGATCTCGTTATCTTTGAGCTGTGATACGTTGCCAGCGTTTGAATTCTTGATAGAATTTCCAAAATTCAGGCATAGAAACAGACGTATTGTCTGTGGATGCTGTGAGTGAATTATTGATGGCATCAGCCTGCTTAAAAATGCATCCCCAACCTTTCTGTCGCACAGAGAGGAAGCAGTAATTAGTTGGGATGTGAGAGGAGACAGAGGCTAATTATCACTGGGGTGAACACAGGAGCCATACATTCGTTTTTTGGATGAACTTTAAAAAAAAATCCAACAGATTCTGCAGGTATATAAATTTGACAAAAAAAGTTGTATTGTTATTTCCATCACATGACCCGCTGGTTGTCGAGGGAGCGAATGACACAGAGGGAGAGGTATTTTCCTTTTTGCATACATTTACAGGAAAGTGTAAAAAGAAAAGGTTGATGACGAATATAAACGCGTTGGCGGAGGAAAGCCTCGACGGCCTCTCGGCGGAGCGTTCCTCGCTCAAGGACGAGACCTCGATCCAGAATTCATTACACAAATGTTCCGAGATTGATTTGTTCATTTGAGTCTGGCACTCACAGCTGAATAAATAAACAAAGTATGAATGAAAGGATGGGGAGTGGGAGCCGCTGGAGACGGGAGAACATGACGATGAAAAAGTGAAGTCAGTTCAGCTCAAGTCCAGAAGCTCGAGAAGTTGATGTTCAGATTTGAAGGAAACAGGAATGAGAAATTAATCTGTTCCTGCATCTTGACAATAATACCACCGATCATCCAGGAACTCCTGGATGGATCCCACAGAGTATTGTTCTTTAGTATTGTTAGTTTAAGAAACATACAATTGAACTGCATTTATATTTAACTTAATTAATAATTTCACGCGGTTTTAAGAAATTTAATGCACAAGTTTGCACAATCATGTTTTTATCAAATATAAAATTCACACTACAGATACCAGTCCCAGCTGTGGAGACACTGGGACAGCTGTCTATGTGTAAAGCATGTGTAGTTCTATGTTTGTGTTTAATTGTAGTTTTGTATGTATTTTATTATATTTCAATGTTTTGCACTATCTGGACCTTGAGTCTGTAATAAGAGTTTGATTGATTGAATAATGTTTTGCATTTTAAATGTGTGCTGTCATAAATCAGGATGTTAATATTTGGTCAGGACTCAGATGAGAAAAGAGATTCTTAGCTGCAGGATGGGCTAATTAATCAGTACCAGATAAATGATTTCAAATGACCATGAAATCAGATCAGGAAATAACCAGATCTATTAAATCAAATCAGGAGAGACAACGCCGACCTTCCCTTGAGCCTTGAACTCATTGTGATCTTTACTTCATATCGCCTGACCTTTCTCTCAGTTGCGTCACGCTTCGTGTGAAGGCTGTAAAAACAACAGCAGCTTTGAACACGCCGCCGCCAATCAACTGCAGACAAGAAGCCACAACTTTAGACATCAAAACATTATTTGATCCTGTCAATATTTTGTCATTTGTATTTTCTTACAATGTAAGAACATTCTGAAGAATCAGATGTTTTAATTTAATGTATTATTTCAAAGATTTAAAATGCAAGGCAATCAAAAAGTACATAATTGGAGTGCTTTCAGTTTAATTGGACTTCATTCATATTATAAAGTACAATGTATATGTTATTACTTTCTTTTCTCTCCCTTATTTTGTCATCCAGAGGAAAATGCTGAGGAATTCTCACACTAGAAGAGTTCTGACCCCGCTGTGCATTGAGCTGAAGGTAGGAAACACACTTCCTGTTTTCTCCAGGATCTTCAACATAACACACCGACAATGGATTAAAAAAACAAACGTGAACGAGTTCATCAGTTTGCACGTATTGACTGAATATATTTTGATTCTCATTCATTTATTTTTATAACAAATATCATTAAAAAAAAAGTGTGTGGACAGCTGATTTCACTGCTGCTAATTATTCTCAGACAGCTGCTTCGCCATGTCATTATTACCAACATCTTAAATAAAAAAGAAGTTCACAACCTGACAGAATTTGTTCACTCTTGCATTTTAAGCACGAGCGTATTAAGGTTAATGAGACATGGAAGCGTAAAGGCCTTCTTCAACTGATATACAGCACACTTTAAACATTAAATACTTGTGAAATTAAAGTTGTTGTAATAAGGCTTTTATTCTGAAAACATGATATATGTTTTACTTAAGTTGTGCCCTCATTCTCACGTGCAAATGTTTCTCAATCTCTGTTTATTTTGTCAGAAAGGAGCTTTTTTGTTGATGAAACATACTGTGGAGAAAATGTGATTTAACACCTCCGACTTGACCTATAAAAGGAAATATTGAAGTTAGGATAAATCGGCGTTCAGCTCGAAATGAATAATGTATGCCACAAGATCAATGTGTCCATTAAAAAAGGTTTGAAACAATAACATCTCAGACTTCTGGGTTACATGCTGGGTTTATTAATAAAAACATGTCAGTAAATGTGCCAGTTAGCCAAGAGGCTATTTTTCATCTGTAGTCCCAATGATGTTAAGAACAAAGCTCAAAACATAAGATTACAAATACAATCTACAGACAGAGCAAATAAAATAAGGGAGAACAATGTTAAAATGGGTTTCTTTGTGGTGATGCAATACAACCCTTCAGCTTTCAAATGCAAAGCATTTATTAATCATGTTTTGCTCTGGAGACATTTTGTCAAACAACGAGCTGCAAACTGGAAGTCGGAGGTAAAACTAAGAGAGCAATTTTCTCACGTATTTTGATAACCCTTCAGCGATAATATCCTTTTGCAGGGGAATATTTTTCTCTCTTCGTTCTTTCTTTCTCTAACTTTTTCGAGCTTGACAAAACATAACCCCAGAAAAAAGGATTCCGCTAATCAGACATCCAATTAAAAAGCCTTCCAAGGTCCCACAGTTTACGGTACAAAAGGCTAAAACAGGGATTAAAAGAAGATGTATTTCTGTTGTAGGAGTCCAATTATGGAATAATGTTGAGATGGATGTAAGAATGGTGAACTCCTTTTTGGTTTTCAAGGGAATTATTTATAAAACAATTATTGAGAGTTATAAATGTGATTGAAATGTATTTATATGTAAGATGTATGTGGAAGTATGTCTGTATGTATGTGCATATGTATATATATATATATATGTGTGTGTGTGTGTGTATATATATTTTTTTTATTTTTAATTTTCTTTGTTATTTTTATTTATTTTATATTAATTTTCTGATTTATTTTATATTAATTTAGGATAGGAATATAAAAGCATTTTTTTGCTTCTACCTACACCTTTTCAGTCTTTCTGTTTTGTATATTATAACGAATAATATTGTATTTTATTTGATTGACTGAATAAAATACACAACAACAACAACAACAACAACAACAAGTAAAGTTACTTCCAGACTTACGTACATTTAATGAAATGATCTGAGATCAAAGGGTGTTTTTTAGTTGGGCGAGCTCCTCTGTGGGTGATATTTATTGTTTTAATGTTGGGCCATGAACATCTCCGCCTCAAGAACAGTTATATTCTCATGATGTTTGCTCCTGCTTTATCATTTTGGTTCTTTCTAAGAAAACACTTGATATTTTTAGGAAACCGTTCTGTCAATCCAGCAGTTCAGTGAAGGATCCTGTAAAATGCAAGTGTGTGCGTATGTTTGTACATGTGTGTCTGTGTGTGTGTGTGTGTGTCTAAGAGAGTAAAAACCCTGAATGTGTGTGAGCGATTGGTTGTGTGTCTGCTGCGGTTGTGTTGTATGTGATGGTCACAAATTGTACTTGAGCTCACGTGGTGCCACATGGGAGGATTATAATGAAGCGCTGATGATGCAACTCAAAGTTTTCGGTTTAGTAACCATGGCAACCGCACAACCCCGTGTGGGTAGATCTTTGATGTTGAATTAGGGGGGGGGGGGGGGAGGGGTTGCTGGTTGACTGGAGGATTGAAATAAATTATTTGGGATCTTGTTTTTCTTTGTTTAAATGTATTTAAACAAATCAACATACCAGTATGATGTCCCGCGTTACTGTCCGTGTACTTTCTATAATTGCTTTAATCTCATTTTCAAAATTTGCCAAACACATCTTGCATAAACATTTTTAAAGCTGGAAAACCGTGCAATTTTTCACACAAAAAAAATCACCGACTCTTCAGATGTAAATTAATTAACTTATAACTGCTCTATCACACATTGATATAATTTGAATTACATTTGTGTATACTGTTCAGTTGTATTTATTAAATGTGTTGTTATATTGAATAGAAGATACTTTAATCGTTCCCGTGGGTAAATTAGGGCGTGTATGACTATATTTGAGGCTTTCAGCCGATACCACGACCATGTGAAACAGAGTTGGGGGAGAATAAGAAATAAAGACATAATTCAATAACTTTCATATCTTATAATCACCAACATCAAACATAAACGTGCCTGAAGTAAAACAGGCAATGCATACAGCTGCGGGACTTTAAGGAAAACACATCTCTAAAACCTGACACACATCAGATACGATAATATCCACCGATGTTGTGTTATTTGGGTTAAATATGACTTTGTGCTGTGGCTGGACCACGCCGTTACTGCAGGAGACCAAACTGTTTTTTTCTTCGAGCTCAGAAAAACTAAACAACAATTATTATGGACTAAAGTAGAATATTTTATTTGTTATTTTGTTATATATTCATTTTGTATTTACATATTCATTTAATATCTGCTCCAAAAGCCTCTGGGCGCTGACACAAGATGTCTAAAGTATTGTCAGACATGCCATAACAATACACTTGCAGCACATTCACTTAAAGGAACACACACACGTCATATCAGTCATTTATCATCACACGTTATGTTTTTATTTTGACGTCTTTCCTGCATTTAGCAGTGCAGACGGTGTTGGGATCCGCAGAGCTGTGATTGGTCGGTTGGCGGTGCTTATGACGTCACGACGGTGTACCCCGGATGTGGAGAAGAGAATACCTGCGCTCGGGCTTGAAACTGATAAGTCGCCTGTGCGTTATAACTTATAAGTCCCCTCGCGGACCCGTCGTGGTGCAATGAGAGCGACTCTCTGACTCACCTTCACCCAATGGGGCCATGAGTCCATTTCAAGCTCTTCTTCGGCTCAGGGTGATCAAAGTTAACCTCAGTTTAGGTTACGTTGAACACGTTGGACGTCAGCGCCCCCTAGTGGTCATGTCTAAAACGACACCGCGACAAAAAGCTGAGGACACACGTGAACGAGAAGCTGTTTGGTCGTTTCCTGGCAGGTAAGACAACGTCAACAATAAACAATAACGTGACGTCATTACACACGTTGTGGTTAAGTAGCTTCATGCTAGCTAGCCAGACTGAACACGTGGCCAGTTTGCGTGCATGATGCAGAACAACAAGAGATTCACATGAAACAGTAATCTTCCAAATATCTCCAGCAAATTAGCCACAAAGCTAAACTGTTACAGGCCAACACACAACTAGAACACAACAAGCATTACATTACATGCATGATTTATTATTTTATTATTTTGTATTATGGGCTAATTTATAGACAATGTTGCTTATCGTCTTTACTGTACTTTAACATAGTTCTGACTATTAACATTTACTTGATTTGTTTCAGTAGCGTTATATGAACAGAAACTGGAACAGATATATTACTACTTTACGAATGTTATTTGATGAATGTTTGCTTTTGCTTTTTATTGTAAAAGATGTATTGTGTGTGCAGGTGTACCAAATTACTCTAGGATAGACCAAGTCTATAATATTGTAGCACGTGATTACAGATAACGGTGCAAATAATTATCTTTATTATTACCATGATAAATGTGCTGAGTGTTTTCTCAATCAACTCAATGTTTTGACTATAACATCTTGAATTGATCATCATTTCCCAGAGCCAGGACGGCGTCTTGAAATGTTTTCCTTCATCCAACAAACAGTTTAAAATTTAGTATACAATAATGCTCAATATTTTTTTAATGAATCTAATCTCCTAATTGTTTCAGCATTACTGTCAAAAGTTAGCTTTGTGTTGTGTTCAGGGGCGAGACGAAACAATTTGCCTACTGGCTGATCAATCTTTCCAGAACAATGATAAATAGTCGGCTAGTCATTTACTATTTACTGCAGTCGCAACACAATGTTGTAATTTTCCATTTCCATTCAGCCGCTCTGATGAGATGCATTATTATCGGCCAACGGTTATATTATATATATTATATCATGTCAATAATTCGGCGCGGCAGTGAGCGCTGAGGTCTCCGTTCTGTCGTCATGCTGGATCAAAAGTAGTGATTATGTGTTTTCACACTTGTTCACTCTCCCTGCTCCTCAGGGAATATCACTCCTGCTTTTTCACTTAACCCATCTCTCACTTGCTCAGGAATACAATCTCAATCTCTCTTTCTCTCTCTCTCTCTCTCAGACACACACACACACACACACACACTCCCGCTACATCTCTCTCTTTCTCTCTCTCTCTCATTGTGTTTCCTTTGTCTTGTCCCATATTATTTTTCTCTTCTTTGACGGCTAAAATAAAACGAATGGAACAAGAACCTTTAGTACATCTCTATAGCTCTACATCTCTACAGATCTACTTCTCTACATCTCTACAGCTCTACATCTCTACAGATCTACTTCTCTATATCTCTATAGCTACATCTCTACAGATCTACTTCTCTACAGCTCTACATCTCTACAGATCTAAATCTCTACAGATCTACATCTCTACAGCTCTACAGCTCTACATCTCTACAGCTCTACATCTGTACTTCTCTACATCTCTACAGCTATACAGCTCTACATCTCTACAGCTCTCCATCTCTACAGCTCTCCATCTCTACAGCTCTACAGCTCTACACTTCTACATCTCTACAGCTCTACAGCTATACATCTCTACAGCTCTACATCTCTACAGCTCTACAGCTATACATCTCTACATCTCTGCTCTACATCTCTACACCTCTACATCTCTATAGCTCTACATCTCTGCTCTACATCTCTACAGCTCTACAGCTCTACACCTCTACATCTCTATAGCTCTACATCTCTACATCTCTGCTCTACATCTCTACACCTCTACAGCTCTACAGCTCTACATCTATACAGCTCTACACCTCTACAGCTCTACAGCTCTACATCTCTACAGCTCTACATCTCTACAGCTCTACATCTATACAGCTCTACAGCTCTACAGCTCTACATCTATACAGCTCTACATCTCTACAGCTCTACATCTATACAGCTCTACATCTCTACAGCTCTACATCTCTACAGATCTACATCTCTGCTCTACATCTCTACAGCTCTACACCTCTACAGCTCTACATCTATACAGCTCTACAGCTCTACATCTCTACAGCTCTACATCTATACAGCTCTACACCTCTACAGCTCTACAGCTCTACATCTATACAGCTCTACATCTCTACAGCTCTACATCTATACAGCTATACACCTCTACAGATCTACAGATCTACATCTATACAGCTCTACAGCTCTACATCTCTACAGCTCTACAGCTCTACATCTCTACATCTCTACATCTCTACAGCTCTACATCTCTACAGCTCTACATCTCTACATCTATACAGCTCTACAGCGCTACATCTCCACAGCTCTACATCTCTACAGCTCTACATCTCTACATCTCTACAGCTCTACATCTCTACATCTCTACAGCTCTACATCTCTACATCTCTACAGCTCTACAGCTCTACATCTCTACATCTCTACAGCTCTACAACTCTACATCTATACAGCTCTACAGCTCTACATCTCTACAGCTCTACATCTCTACATCTCTACAGCTCTACATCTCTACAGCTCTACATCTCTACAGCTCTACATCTCTACAGCTCTACATCTATACATCTCTACAGCTCTACATCTCTACATCTCTACAGCTCTACATCTCTGCTCTACATCTCTACATCTCTACAGCTCCACATCTCTACAGCTCTACAGCTCTACATCTCTACAGCTCTACAGCATGGCATCCCTTGTAGCACAGCTGGAGTAATACAGCAGGAAATTTAAAAAGTAGAGAACGTTCCAACTGGCAGTTTGTTGGTTAGACCGTGACTCTGGAAATGCAGCAGAGCGACTGAAGCTCGGGTGTTTTTTTAACTCACGAGCCGTGAGCCATGTCTCGAAGAGGAAGAAGATAAAGAAGAAGAGTAGACATGCGAGACATGTGCCCTGCTCGAAAAGAGGAGTGAGATTGTGAATGTAAGCTCAGGGAACAAGAGGAGCAGGAGGAGATGAAGGGTTGGTGGCTCAGCTCCGTGTTCATTGTGAGAGTGACTGACTGAACCGGAGTCTGCGCCTCTCAGCCTGTTGCAAGCAGCGCTGCACTATTGTCAACAGGAACCTTTTACTCCAGAGACTCTTTTGTTTGTCTCTTTGTCTGGTAGCTTTTCTATTTTACCGCTCTCCACCTGTCTTGCTGTCATTGGCTCTTATTTCCTTTTTTATTTCTTTCTCTGCCCACTCTGAGCTCCTACAGTTATTATTTTGTTTCTTCCACCCCAGATTTAAATATCGTACCCTCCAACCACCTCCCTCCGTCCCTGTCTCACTCTTTCCCTTTCCTCTCTCTCTCCCTCTCTCTCTCTCTCTTCCCCCTGTGAGGAGGGAAAACAGCATTACCGGCCAAGCCACAGTAACAGCACATGCAACAGGGTGCATGCACCTTCTGCTGTGCCACCTCTCCTCCTCTCTGACTCCCATCCCCAGGAAGGCGTCAGGAGAGAAAAGAAGAGCGCAGGAGTGCAGCCGAGCGGGGGAAGATCTGTTCTCCCTTTCCTTTGATCTAAAGATCACAACAGGGACAGAGTCAAAGAAACGGGGAGAAAGGAGTTGGACATTTCTTCGTCATTTTCATCATCTTCTGAAGTGAGGAAGAAGAGAAACCAGGAGTCTGAGTGAACCGGGCGTATCGGCAGCAGAGTAGAGGATGACTTGAAGACGCCACCTGTGGCACTAGTTTGATTAAAGAACAGCCTCTTGACTTCGCGCGGCCGCCTCACTTCCTACGTCTTTTTTTACCACATTTTTTTTTACACCCATGGCTTCCAAGAAGAAGTGGAGTGAGCGAAGGGAGCTGCGCAGGGATCGTCCGTTTTCCACCCGGGATGATTCGTCTGTGGCGTCCGGGACATCGGGGCCGGGGCGCCCCGCCACCAGGGGGCGCTTCTCTGAGTCGTGGAAGAGGCTCAGCTCCAGAGGAGGCTCCACCAAGAGGGGGGTGCTCAGCTCTCAGCAGCCACCGGTAAGATGTTTTGAGGATACACCGGGCCCCCCCCCCCCCCCCCCCGCAGACGCTCCCCAAAGATAAATCAATGGCCGGGCTCCCGGGGGGTAAATGGGACAGGAAAGGCTGCTGTCAAGGTAGCACTGTGCCTGGGAGGGAGCAGCAGGGAGGGATTAGGAGGTGAATGGGGGAGAGACATTAGGAAGACTAACATGTTGGTTAATTTGCTAGTTACTTTATTAGGAGTGAAACATCCTCAGTGGATTAGTCGATCTGTTTTGCCGCTTGAGTGAAAGCTCAAAGTAGGATGCTGTCTTTACTCCTGATCAGTTCAGCTTTCAACCGTCTTCCTGTTACCTTGGAAACCAGGTACTGCAGTCAGAACACAATATTGTGTTTAGATGAGTATTGCATTTTTACTTTTGTATGTCATAAACTTTACAGCATAAACATATTAGATTCGTCACCATTCAAGCTGTTACGCACCTTCAACGCACATGAAGGGTAATCTGGACGGCTGGAGAGAAAACATGAGTGTCGATTGCAAGTCGTCTTTTGAAAAGCAGCTGTCTGTTCGTTTTGCATTGAATTATGACAAAATAAAACAGTGTTTAATTAGCTTAGATATTGCCATCTTTATAGATCAGCTGCAATTCTGCCACAGTATTTATAAAACGTGTCGAAGTAAAAGAGAGCATGGGGGTTAGGTTGAGCCTCCATGGCCAACCAATCAACGCTTGAGGATTATTACAGTCACAGAAACATTAAATAAGAAATATGAATTGAATATCAACAGAACAATTGACCGCTGGGAGCTAGAACTTACTTCCCAAATCCCATGTGAAGTACTTTTGTTGTGCAGTAGTAGTTTGAGAACAACTTGGAAAGTCTGAAGGACAACATTCCACTGATCAAACTTTAAGACATGGAGAAACTGTGTTTATTTATTAAACTACGTTTGCTGCTAGGAACCAGTGGTCCGTCGTGAGAGGAATGACTTAGTATTTTGGAAACTGGCTGCACACGTCCACCCAGACTCATCCTCCATATCAGTTGCTCTCCTCTTCTGACTCCATTCCCATCCGCCTCGTCTCCTGCACCTCAAGGTGCTGGGCTGATGGCAGTTCTTCAAGTTCTACGTATACTTTACGTCTTTTGGCAGCATCTGTCGGGCTGGTGGGAATAAACTGGATCTGATGGCTCCAGGTTTAAATGTGGAACTCCGCTGATGTTTATGGATCGAGGTCAGAATAACTAAAGCTCATTGAGAGCTGGTGCTCATGGTCTGTCATCCTTAGCCAATCTGGGGAGTGATATTTGGCAGAGATATCTGAGACGGGAGATGTGTGGGAGAGATGTGCACAGCTGGGGATACGAGATCCACTTCTGGTTTTTCAGTTCTGCCCCAGTAACCACCGGTTACTTTGTATTCCACACATATACTGCAATACAAATACCAGAGGAAGTGTTTTGAGACTTACTTTGAGGTGGTGGGCTGTCAGTGGGCCACAGATGTTCGGGCCCATCTAAATGCAGACGTGGTTGTTTAAAACGTAGTCAATGATTTTGTGACAGTGTCTGCGCTGCCGTCTGCTTCTCCAGCTGCGTTTCTGTTTGTGTGTCTGTGCACAAAGAGAAGCGACGCTCGAGCCTCTGGGATTCATGTTGCTTGGATATAAACAGCAGAGTGAGACGACCACACCTCTATAGTCTCAAATCATTACACACTTTGAGTCAGCCATAATAGCCAGGTGTGTGTGTGTGTGAGATAGATAGATAGATACTTTATTAATCCCCAAGGGGAAATTTGTCGTCACAGTAGCAGCACCAATAAACTTAAACACACGAGAATAAATATAATAAAATATAAAATATAAAAAACAGGGATGAAAGATATAGATGTATACAAGTAAAATATAAAATAAAATGTGTGTGTGTGTGTGTTACTGAATGAGTGTAACAGAGTGAAGGATACAAATTTAAGTGAGATAATTACTCTTCAGGCGCTTTGAGAAGACCAAGACAGAAAAGTGAAGAGCTTCAAGAACATTCAACACTGAATCTAAGCGTGTCTCTTTAAATCCACACCGCACGTCTGCATGTTAAACGTCTTTCCGATGCACAATAACAGAACTGAGAATCTGTTCTTCATATAAACTCTGTGTTCTTCCTGCTGTGGCCTGCTGGCATGTCTGCTGTGGCATGTCTGCTGTGGCATGTCTGCTGTGGCATGTCTGCTGTGGCATGTCTGCTGTGGCATGTCTGCTGTGGCAGGTCTACTGGCAGTCATACAGAAAGCAGCCCGCACAGATGGATGAATTCTGTTTCTGCCACTTTCTGAAATCGATGTCAAGTGAGATGGCGCCACCACTCTGTGTTTGCACACTGTGACTCTTCGGGTGTGATTTCTCTCAAATGTACTGAAAGCAGCGTGAGGATGTGGCAGACAACATGTCGTTGGCAGGTTTTGACGAATTTCACAAGTCGATGTGGTTTGGGTCTGACGTCGAGTCGGTGGAGCCTCGGATCTGTTTAGTGTGACTCTTCACTGGTCTCACGACCCGATTCCATCACGATCCGCCTGTCGATGCTTCTCGATGCATCGCATCCGTAATATAGAAGCTGCATCGTTTCAGTACCAGGATGTTCGTAAACGTTCCAAAAACAAAACATAAATCCTTCTGCAGAGCATCACGAGACCGGAATCTTCCAAAAATGTCTCCTCGCAGCTCTCAGACTGAAGGCCTGGGACATGTTGCATGAGTCGGCCTCGTGGCTCGCCGACTTTTCTGTCTCGATGGCGGCTGCAGCTCAGGGGGGTCAGGGGGTTGTCCTGCAACCCCAAGGTCGTCGGTTCGATCCCCGCTCTCCCCATTGGTTGCCAGTCGAAGTGTCCATGAGCAAGGCACTGAACCCCCAGTTCCTCCCGGGCGCATCACTGCAGCCCACTGCTCCTTCATGACTAAGGAGGGGTTAAATGCAGAGGATACATGTCGTTGCATGTGTATCTGGACTCTGTGTACCTGGACTCTGTGCAATGACAACATATTGAATCCAATCTTTTCCGTCGTTTCACCTCCCGACGGGGTGAACAACACCACCGATTGAATTTCAGCCTGCATGCGTGTTTTTTGTGAGCCTCGTTGAGTCCGAGCAGCAGGAGCAACACGTTGCTGGACTAATGTCCCGTGTGCTCCGTCCTCTCGGTGAAACCCGGGGATCAGAGGAGAGAGCGAGCGACGGGCGGCGAATCACAGCGGAATGCAGTTCAGACCCACGTTGACCCGGAAGGACGCCGCCCCCTGGTCACGCCGCGCCGCCGCATTAATGCAGAGCCGTTTACGGCGGCATTGCACTGCTTCTTTAATCCGAGAACTCTCCGCACCTCCACTTGACCGTGTGTTATTCTGTGAATATGTGGAGAATATTTGAGGTAAATTGGCGGTGTCTAACACGCCATCGCCCGAAGCTTTCGGCCGTAATGAGATTCATTTTGGAACCACAATAGTCTGGAAAACAACAACAAACGTTTTGCCCGTCGGGATCGCCCGTGGCTTCACCGCATAACTTAAGAAAGCCAGTTATTCTTCTCTCACCGGTGATCTTTCGTTGCTATGATGTGCTGACTGTGTCTGACACTTTGCTATTCTTTTGTGTTAAGAAAAATAACAACCAATTAAATGTTAAAGCATATTACAGAGCTAAACGGGCTTGAGTAAAGCCCGTGGCTCCGCTCCAGTGCCATAAGTCAACATGTCACAATATCGTTGTCCGTATAAATAAGTCATCGAAATACTGCTCATATATTATACTTTGCTATATCTATTAATGTTGAATAAACAATATCGCTTCCGATTTGAATTCATGCATCTATCGAACTACTTAAATGTGCCCACAGTTCCAATGGCCTGCAACAAGTGTTTCGGCTAAAATCCTGACCTTATTGATAATGTATCATAGACGATGTGACCATGTGTAACAATATTCATGCTAATTAAAGCATAACGAGCTCTCCATCTGACCTCTGACCCCCCATATGCATTGTTATGTAATCAGGATTTTTCCACTACTACTTTTTCACTGCCCAGTTTTTTGTTGTTTGAATTGAGCATTAATTGTGTCCTCTTTGTATTTCCTGTACAGAGGGGAAGCAACACTGGAAACGTGTGAACGCTTGTAATGGATTGTCATTACAATGAACTCGAGCGTGATCTCACTTAATGAGCTGAGAGCTTTGGCGGTTGCTATGGAAACGGTGCATGGTTCAGCAATTTGTGTGGTTTTTGAAAAGGATGCTTTTTTAGAAGAAGGATGAGTCGCTCCCACATTGAAAAGTGTTTTTTTCCCCCGTGGGTTGTAGTATGACATCTGGCATTTTGTTCTTTCACTGCTTGTTAGAACAATCAAATTACTACTTTTTAACACATTTTTGTTCTGAAAAACAGAATAGGTTCAGAGACCTGTTGGGAGCCTGGAACAGGGCAACGCTTGAATTCAACCTTTTTGATCTTGGATGTGACATCTTGTTCATTAGTGTGCTCCAAAAAAACTCCACTTCTGCAATTACATGCCCAAAACATAGACAAGTAGAAACCAACATAGCTATTATACAACAGGACAAACTCAGATGCATCCACGCATCGCTGTTTCACTGGAAGGTTTTGAAACGCAGTCGCTGGCGGAGCGTGAGATTAGTGGGAGGAGCTTCCTGTCAAGACCTTCATTGACAGGTGAAGTCAGGCGGCGTCGCGCCGTCCTCCAGTGCCCTGTCGACGGTGTGATTGTGAAGGCCTTGTCCTTTCTTTTTGGTTTTGAAAATACACCAAAAAAACATGTTAATTTGTAAAAGTGACAATAGAGGTTGACCTGCAAACTCAGTTGATAGAAAGGAGAGTTCAGAGATAGAGCGTCCAGCTGTCAGAACTCAGGACTGAAGACTATTATTGCGTTAATTGTTAGTTATCTTCGCATTATTCCTGGTGGTGCAGACGAGAATTTAATAGTTTGTAGAATTCAAGTTCAGAATAGTTTGTATTATTTCCCTTTTTTTGGTTCCTGTTTTCAGAACAGGCCATTTGCACCCGTTCTGTTCGCAAGCGAGGCTGTAGCTCCGATGTTGTGTTCACTCTGGACAAAAAAAGAGAAACAAGGAAGGTCCCAAACGATGAAATGAGGAAAAACACCCCAATGCAATGAAGATACACTTTATAAATGTTGATGTGGTATTATTACATAATATAGCAAAACTGTTACAGTAAACACATGACAATAATTAAAGTATTTCATAATAATTCAAGCAACACTTGATAGATTTATAGATCGATATCTCATCATCAACTGGGACACACAGTGGCCTCCGCTCATGGTGTGAATATGATCCAACACCAACACACCCCGTCAATAAATATCAAGAATAAAGTTACGGCGGTTTTACAAAACGTATTTTACAACTTCCTTAAAAATGTATTATTGCTGCCATGTTGACGCAGAGCTTCTAGTTCCCTCTTGTGGCTCCTGATGTGAACGACGTTGGACAGGGAGACTAACAATAGCTAATTAACCGACGTGCCTCACTTCTGAAAGCTAGTGTAAAACCAAGTGGGAAGAAAGCAGGACTGTGCAGATGGTCTGGTTGTGTTATTTTGCTTAAATTCTACTCACACTATTATGTCTCAGCAAAGATGTGTTGTGTTGTTCTTTCAAGTATTGTATTTGTTTTCCCTTTTGCCGAAACTCGCTCAAACCTCCGAGCAGCATTCTGACTTTCATCAGGGAGGAATAAGCTGAACATCACATTCACAATCAGCATCCATTGGTGGTCATGCATGTACAGTTTTATTGTGATTATTTAATTTTTGAAAGAATCAATTTTATGTTCTTCAAATCCACCGTGTAAAATGTTAAATTTTTTTAATTTTGCGACTTCCAGATCCAATGCTCAGTTAAATGAAGGAGGATGACTGGGTTTTTTTTTTAAGCAGTGTTAATGTTGGTTGGAATGTAGCCTTACTATTAACACATATATTAACTTTATTTCACATGAATCAGTCAGTGGTTCTTCTATGGAGAAAGTGTTTGTTCAGTCAGGTGTCAGTGATGCTCAGATCAGCTCTAAGGTCATCCAGATCTAAAGATGAAGAGTTATTACATCTCCAATTTAAAGAACATGTCACTCTGCTAGTCCCTAGTTGTTTTTAATTATACATTTGATTGTTTTCTTGAAATATTTACTTTAATACTTAGGGAGGTTGCTTTCTTTTTTTCAATCATTTTATTTTAAGTTTTACAAGTTACAATCAATAACAACAACGAATAAATAAAAATTACCAAACAACCAACTATATGAACAATCAGACAAGGAAGAAAAAATAAAGAAATAAAGAAATAAGTAATAACACAAACATGAATCATAAAAGTTGCTTTCTAACTGAACATTTAGTCCCAAACCTTGACAAAGGAAACATGTCTGAACCTTTAGCTTCTGCCGTCTCTTGTACTCTTCGTGATTTCTCCCGTTCTGTGCCCGCAATTACTATAACTTATGCAAAATAAATTGTGAGTTAACACCTTCTTATTCAGATAATAATAGTACGTCTATCCTGCAGTCTGACTTTGTTACTTAGAATGTGAAGATATTCAAATTCTTACATAAATAAAGAATTAGATTCCAAGTTAAATAAAATTAATTTCTACCATTTTGTTTTATCCATCGATGAAACAATGTGCCACAGATTGCTGCGTCGCACAGCTGCTACACACTACAATTATGCTTTGATCTGTACACCATGTCCATCTGGGCGTATTTTAAACTGTCTGTGACCAACAACCTTTTAAACATCATGTCCATTGATTGCTTTTTGGCTGACGACAGACAACAACTTGGCTGTTATCGGGTTTTTGTGTCTGTACGTAGCCAACGATTATCTGTGTGGGAGGAACTTCGACCGCTCTTTAATAAATGAGTGTTGTTTGAAGATTCAACAGTCTGATACGTCTTGTCTTGTCTCTCTGGTGTCAAAACCTCAGTTAACATGTCATTCACATCGTATCCAATTATGTAATAATGTTGAAATGGATGTAAGAATGGTGAACTCCTTTTTGGTTTTCAAGGGAATTATTTATAAAACAATTCTTGAGAGTTATAAATGTGATTGAAACGTATTTATATGGAAGATGTATGTGGAAGTATGTCTGTATGTGTATATATGTATACATATATATATATATATAAATATATATATATATATGTATGTATTTATATATATATTATTTTAATTTTAATTTTCTTTGTTATTTTTTCTTTATTTTATATAAATTTTCTGATTTATTTGATATTAATTGAGGATAGGAATATATAAGCATTTTTTGCTTCTACCTATACCTTTTCAGTCTTTCTGTTTTGTATATTATATAGAATAATATTGTATTTGATTGACTGAATAAAATAAAATACAAAATATCAATGATTTAAGATGCTCAGCTTAACAGGAAGTAGCTTGTATTAAATGAAGTGTGTATTGGCTTGTAGAACACAGTCAACAGCGTGGGAAGAGAGGACTCACAGTCTATTGTAAATCATTAGCCCATCTTAGTTACACCTCTTACTAATTAAAGATAACGTAAGTAGAAAGCCATCTGTATTCAGAGGAGTGGGTGGTCAATGGAAAAAGACAAATGTGTGGAGATATGACTAAACGCATCGAGTGCCCTGTGACCACCGCAGCATGAAAATCAGTGAGTACGAGCAGAGCAACAAAGCCACAATGACAAAAGAAGTAATCTTCCTTCCATTTAAAGTCATTAGTATGTGTGGTTGTGAATGGTCGCTCCGTAACTGTCACGCCACTTCTGAGACTTCCCTTTCCCTCCCGGGGGGGTTGAGTCACAACAAAACAAAACAAACCTGACGCGGCGCCGCTGGCATGCCAACGCAGCCACGGCCTCGACGCTTTAATCTGCTTAACACACGCTTGTTTCAGTGGCGGTGCAAATAAGCTGGTTATTTAATGGCATTGATTGTGTGTGTGTGTGTGTGTGTGTGTTGACTGACATCCGTAGCAACAGTAGCTTGGAAACGACACCATGTGTTCTGGAGGGTTTGCTACGTGGTGGGTGGTGTTAGATAGTGGGAGAATGTGCTGAGGAGACAAAGCATCTTTTGGGAGGATGAAAGAACACATTTGTATCTGAGTGTGTGTGTGTGTGTGTGTGTGTGTGTGTGTGAGAGACAGATGGAGCTTTAGATGGTAGGATTGAAGAGGCAGGTTTAATCTTGAGACGTCTAAGGCTGTTAGTTTGTTCAGCAATCTCTTTGTTCTCCATCTCTCACACACACAAACACTTGTTTGGTTGAAGCCTGAATCAGGAGATCTCCTCTCGAGCTGCAGCTCAGAGAGACGATGTGGATGTTGAACTTCTAGAAAGGGCAACGTGAACTCTGGCATGAAAGAGGACGCCGTTCGACGAGGTCGCCCGGCCAACTCGTGTTGCTGCGGCCGCGATCCCCCCCGCTCGCCTCGCTGCCGTAATGACCGTTGGCCTGATAGACGATGTGTGTGTGTGTGTGTGTGGGTTTACATGGACTGCCTCATTATCCTGACCTTAAGACCGCTCCTCACCATCGCTGCAGTCTGACTCTCTGAAGCTGGAGCCCGACACGTTCTACTGGACTATTTGTGAGTTTTTCTGCTCTGCCGAAACGCCTGAACATACAAGGAAGGAGCTGACGCGTGTTTGTAGATAAAATACCACATCTTACTAAAATATGTCACCATCAACATATTTAATTAGGCTTTTATTCATTCCCTCTTTTTTTTCCTCCGTTTTCATTTGACTAATCTGTAGATCCATTCCACCCACTCTCTTTAATCGAGGAGGGGTGTTACGGCAGCTCTATAATCCTCCTCTCAGCGAGGCTTTTGGATCATTTGTCGAGCTGAACTGTAAGAGACCACGGTGAGCGGCTAATGAATTAAACTGAGGCGCTATTCTTTCATCACGTGCTTTCGTCTTTACGCGAGCCGTGTCCACGCGGTGGCCAGCGCTCTGAGGGAGGGGCACCGTATCGACGCCACAGAGTCAAAAGACAGAGAAATCTTCTCTACCTGGAGCGCAGGATTTAAAACGATAGTGTGGGTGTCTTATCTATTCCCCAGCCGGATGACACATATGCACATGTGCTGTAGACACACAGAGAGAAACCAAATGATCAACCACTATGTGACCAGAAGGTGTGGAATGTTCATGAACACCAGGTAGCATGGAGTAAACACGTATGTGTGAACACAGGGCATGGGGACATAGCCTCTTACAAAAACACTTGATTTGAGGCGCTCCCATAATGGATTTGTCAGATTACTGGCACGGGTCCAAAGCTTTCTTAAACCCTCGTCTCAGGAGCTTTGCTCTGAATTCCTCATACTAATGTATCCTCACTCACACAGAGGAGGAGCGAGAGACACTGGCGTACACGTTTCAGAAAAGCTCAGTCATGCCTCGACCAAAACGGATTCCATGAAACAGTTCACATTAGAGTGCAGCTGTTCTTTATGCAGAAAGAAACTCTACCTTTTCGTATTTCATTTTCCTCAAGGGGCTGCACGGGGGCTAGCACCGTCGCCTCACAGCAAGAGGCGACCGTTCAGTTCCCGGTCTGGGCGGTCCCTCTGTGTGGAGGCAGCATGCTCTCCCCGTGGCAGCGTGGGTTCTCTCCGGCTTACACTTACACACACACACACACACACACACACACACACACACACACACACACACACACACACACACACACACACACACACACACACACACACACACACACACACACACACACACACACACACACACACACACACACACACACACACTTGTTTATACAGACTGCACATCACAGCTAAATCACAAAAGCGATTCTAAACATTAAATAGTGGGAACATGATAAATAACTTGGAGACAGATCAGGGCCGCGTGGCAGGAGAGAATAACAGACAACAATTCTACAACCGAAAAACACTGTCAACTTATGATCAATCAAAGTTGATGATGAGAGCGGAAACCAACAGAAATGCTTCTATTACAGTCGTGTGTTTCAAAACCTCAGAACATGTGCCCTGTTCTGTCAAAGAACACACGCAAGCAGCGAGTTACGTCTGTCATCAGGCGAATAGACGGGAAAATAAAAGAAACTAATAATTAATCATTGCTTAATGTTATTAGGGCAGCACGGTGGTGTAGTGGCTAGCACCGTCACAGCCAGAGGGCCGTGGGTTCAGTTCCCGGTGTGGGCGGTCCTTCTGTGAGGCAGCAGGTTCTCCCCGTGGCAGCGTGGTTCCCTCCGGGTTCTCCGGCTTCCTCCCAAAGACATGCAGCAGGTTAACTGATGTCTAAATGTCCCGTAGGTGTGAATGTGAGTGTGAATGGTTGTGTCTCTATGTGTGACCTGGATGACCTCTGACCTGTCCAGGTGACCCTGCCTTCGCCCTGTCAGCTGGGATCGGCTCCAGCGACCCTAATGAGGATAAGCGGTATGGAGAATGGAATGGACATTTTGTTACCTCAGTCCTTTCAGTAGATTTGGTGCAGTGTGCAAAGCTGGACTATGAGATCTCTGCTGGCAACACAACCACAATTCTTTTTAAAGACCTGAGATCTAGACTATTCTTTATTTCTTTAATTACGCACACTAGGCTGGAGGCAGCTGTGTGCTCTGGAGATGGCGCGGCCGTGTCCAGTCGCCGTCGCGGCAGCTCCGCGGAGATTGTGCGCTCTTTTAGTTTTTGTGTTTATTTTTAATATTTTCTTTGCCACAAACACATCGGCACTAACAACATACGACCGCAGCACACTTTTGGACATAAACTTTTGCGCAAAACAAGGGTTTTTGTCCACTTTTTCCATCGATCCAGCGTGGCCGGCAGAGATCGTCTGGCGAACCACAACAACAACAGTGGAGCCGCTACTACGGGAGACGACGAAACATCGAGGAAACGGAGCGAATTGAACAGACTGAGAGTTCAAGCCCACCGTCCACCTTTGCCCAGCATCCTTCTTGCTAACGTCCAGTCTCTGGAAAATAAGATGGATGATTTTAGGGCAAGGATCAGATTCCAACGACATGCGGGATTGTAACATCTTTTGTCTGACGGAAACTTGGCTGACCCGCTGGTGCGGATCGAGTCATATGCCCAACCGAGTCCTTCTCTGTTTTCCGTGCAGACAGAACGGAAGAGTCTGGTAAATCTAAGGGTGGAGGTCTGCTTCATGACAAACAACATGTGGTGCGACCCCAAGAACATTAAGACTCTTTCTCGTTCCTGCTCGCGAACCTGGAACATCTGACGATCTCATGCCGTCCATTCTACCTTCCCGGAGTTCAGCTCGGTCATCACCACAGCCGCTACATTCCACCACAAGCGGACACCGACGTAGCACTATCGGACCTACATGATGTGTTATGTCGGCATCAGAACAAGTATCCAGCGGCTGTGGTGGTGGCTGGGGACTTTAACAAGGCAAACCTAAAAAGTCATGCCGAACTTTCACCAGCACATTACGTGTGCTACCAGAGGGAAAGAACGTTGGACCACTGCTATACGCCATTCAAGAGAGGCTACAAGGCTGTCTCTCTCCTCCGTTAGGAAATCAGACCATGCCGCCATTTTTCTGCTTCCGGAGTATAAACAAAGGATCGCGGGAAGCGGTAGTGACGAGGAACGAATGCGGTGGTCTGACCAATCAGAGGCTGAGCTACAGGACGCTCTGAGTATCGTTGACTGGGACATGATCCAATCCAGTTCCAGTGACGCCAGCGAGTTTTGGAAGTAGCAATGAGCCTCATAGCAACGCTAGCGGACACCATCGTCCCCACGGTAAAAGTTAGGGTCTTTCCTAACCAAAAGCCGTGGGTTGATAGATCCATCCGTGAAGCTGTGAACGCCCGTACTGCTGCCTATAACTCCGGTCTTGTATCCGGCAACATGGACGAGTACAAGGCAGCGGTCTATGGACTGAGGAGGGCGGTGAAGGACGCCAAAAGAAGGTACCGAGACAGAGTGGAATCACAGATGGAGCAGCGCGACACCAGGCGCCTATGGCAGGGGCTACGGACTATCACAAACTACCAGAGCAGACCTCGCGCAATGGTGAGTGCCGACGCATCCCTAGCGGACGACCTGAACTCATTTTATGCACGGTTTGAGGCTAGCAACAACAGCGCTAGCTCGCCGGCTAACAACAACACCGTTAGCGTAGCCGAGGTGAGTTCTACCGCTGGGGATGAACACACACTCTCTGTGACCGAGCACAGTGTGAGGAGGGCTCTGTTGAGGGTGAACACCAGGAAAGCTGCAGGTCCAGATGGCATATCTGGGCGAGTACTGAAGACCTGTGCTAACCAGCTAGCTCCAGTGTTCACCACAATATTCAACCTCTCCCTGGTCTCCGTGGTCCCCGCCTGCTTCAAGAGATCCACTATTGTCCCTGTGCCCAAGAATGCTTCTCCAGCATGTATGAATGACTACCGACCGGTGGCCCTCACCTCGGTGGTCATGAAATGCTTTGAGAGGCTGATAAAGGACTACATCTGCGCCTTCCTCCCTTCCTCCATGGACCCGCTGCAGTTTGCTTATCGCCCAAACAGATCCACGGATGATGCTGTCTCCCAGGTACTGCACACCACACTCTCTCATCTGGACAGCCAGAGGGGGCTATGTGAGACTACTGTTCATTGATTATAGTTCAGCTTTCAACACCATAGTCCCTCCAGACTGGCCGGCAAGCTGATTGAGCTGGGACTGAACACCCCTGTGTGCTTGGATCCTGGACTTCCTGACCGCCAGGCCACAGGTGGTCAGGGTGGGCAGACACACCTCCAAATCCCTCACCCTGAACACAGGATCCCCAGGGTTGCGTCCTCAGCCCCCTACTGTACTCCCTGTACACACATGACTGTGTGGCCAGGTTCAGCTCAACACCATCATCAAGTTTGCGGATGACACAGTGGTGGTGGGCCTGATCTCCGACAACGACGAGAAGGCCTACCTGGAGGAAGTTGCTGATCTGTCACTCTGGTGCCAGGACAACAGCCTCATCATGAATGTCACCAAAACTAAGGAGCTGATTGTGGACTTTAGTAAGGTACAACAACAGAGGACGTACTCACCACTGGGGATTAACGGGACTACTGTGGAGAGGGTGAGCGGGTATAAATACCTGGGAGTCCACATCACCGAGGATCTGACATGGTCAACAAACACAGACACTCTGGTGAGAAAGGCAAGGCAGCGCCTCTACCACCTCAGGCAGCTGAGGAAATTTAAAGTTTCCCAGAGGATCCTTCAGTCCTTCTACTCTGGAGCTGTAGAGAGCGTCCTGACAGGAAGCATCACAGCCTGGTTTGGCAACTGCTCCGCTCAGGACAGGAAGGCTCTGCAGAGAGTAGTGCGTTCGGCTGAACGCACTATTGGAACTACACTCCCACCCTGCAGGACTTGTACACCAGGAGGTGCAGAACCAGAGCCGGCAGGATCATGAAGGATCCTCACCACCCCAACAACAGACTGTTTCAGCTGCTGCGGTCAGGCAGGCGCCTCCGTAGTCACGCTGCAAGAACAGAGAGACTGAGACGGAGTTTCTTTCCTCAGGCCATCAGGATTGTGAACTCCGACCTCACCAGGACCCCCACATAGACCCACACAACTGCCCCTCTTAGGCACACACACACACACACACACACACACACACTTACTGTAAATATTGTGTTGTTTTTTTATTTGTAAATAGTGTGTACTTGTTGCCCTTGCACATTCCTGCTGAGCATTGCCACTTTCATTTCACTGCACACCCTGTGTGTGTATGTGACAAATAAAACATCTTGAATCTTGAATCTGAGAAGCCCCGGTAGTTTTAGTATGTCAAAAATCTAAATATTTAATGAGTCGCATGCAGTCAGGTGTCATCCTGGTTCTCCTCAAACTTGTTGCCAAACCAAATGAGAGAACCCTATAGAAGGATATCCTGTCTTTTTTTTTATGTTAATGTGGATACTCTCATTTATGCAAATGTTGACCTCTTTGAATGGAGACCCGATGATCTGAAACCTGTGTCGCAGTCTTTGAACTGCGGCTTTGAAGCTCTTCTTTTCTGACGCCATGAGCTCTGGGCTTTAAGGCAAAGCCTATCCTCGTCTGCGTTTCCTGGTGTAGCTGTGTGGCAATAACGGCAGCCATAAAAACCATTACCAGGGGCCCCGGGGCCAGTGGGCTGCGGGTCTAGCTTTATTACACTGACCCTCAAGACTGTAATTACACTCTGTCTATGTTGCTACAGCAACTCGGAGGTTCTCAACGGCTAATGCAGAATTGATGTCAAGGGAGTTTGGCATTTTATTTTCATACACACTATTGCAGGCAGGCATTCAGTGTGTGCATGTGTGTGTATGCATGCATGTGTGTGTGTGTGTTTGCGTATGCCATATTTTGTCGTTAGAAAAGGCGCAGGGAGAAAAGGGAGGAAGTGGACCCATTAGTGGTGCCATCCACTATTTCACCTCACTGGTTCCATCCACTCAGCTGAGGCCTGGATTTTAGGACAACCTGGAAACACTCCTCAACACAAGCTACGTCACACACTCCGCAGCAAGGAGCCTTCAAATACGACGAGCCAAACGCTGCCTTGGCCAGAGGAAGCTCGTCAACATTGCAAGAGCCTGATGGCTTGTGCTTGTCTTATCCAAGCTACTCTTGGCATGTTTCGGAGTTAGTTTAGTGCGTGGGTCTTTTTCTCTAAAGCTAGAAATGTTATCAATTGAAATGTAATAGTCTTCACCCAAGCCTTGGACAATATGTCATGCTTTTAGAGTTTCACTACAAGTTTCCTAATGTGATGCTGGATTTAATTAATGATTCAAAAGTCTCATGAAATACAGCAGGCCACACTGCAGCGCTGGGTGGAAATGAGTGGGAGTTCATGAAAGTGGCCTCTGACACTCGGCCTGGTCTGCATTGCTCTGTTGACTCAGAAGATTAAATCGGCAAGCACTAAAACTAATCTGGCATTTATAGATTTCTGTGTGTGTGTGTGTGTGTGTGTGTGGTGTTTTCTCTATGTCTCTATTGAGCACTGGACTGACAAGGACTTTGGGGCTTCAGGTAATACCAGATGGGCACTGCACACATTTCTTTGTTGAAAAGGAGGGAGGGAGGGAGAGGAAGAGAGAGAGAAGAGAGAGAGAGAGAACATCTTAAAGAGAGTGAGGCACCACCACATTAGCTTCTGTTTGAACCGACTGCAGATGGATCCTCCTCCTCCTCTCTGACTTCAACAGACGTTCGATTCAATTTTTTTCTCTGCAGCATTTTTTCCTGTATTTTATAAGAAATAGAATTTTGCGTACCAGGTCGCACATTCAGACCGGACGGAGCCTCTCCAACAGTGCAGGACATCACACGGGTGGATCATAGACTGGGTCCAAAAGTGAAGGTTTTAAAATACTACCAATTTAAATAAGCATTCTATCCAAACGTGGTGCAGTTGTCTCCCGCATCATCGACTGTAATTGCAAAGATCGTGTCCTGTGAGTCCGAACTTACAGAGTCGATTGTGCTATTCTGATACGCAGCAAATTTGACACAGCTTTCCAATGGAAAGGATGGATTTCTTCCTCGCTAGAACGTCATCTTCACTGGCAGCAATGGCCAAGCAGAAGGCCATATAATATCTGGAGTGCAGCAGGCGTTCATTTATCTTTCCCCTGAAGCGTATCATAGATAGATAGATAGATAGATATATACTTTATTAATCCCCAAGGGGAAATTTGTCGAGTCAGTAGCAGCAACACACAAGAATAAAAAAACCAAAACACAAAATATAAGAAGGGTTAGGGTGATCTGGCAAGAGGTGAACTGTTGTAGAGCCTCATAGCCGTCGGCAGGAATGTTCTCCTGTATCTCTCCTTGTGGCAGCGGAGCGTGAGGAGACGTCTGGAGAAAGAACTCCTCTGTCCCTGTAGGAGGTGGTGGAGAGGTGGTCGGGTTGTCCAATATGGACACCAGTTTCTTCAACGTCCTCTCTCACCACCTGTTCCAGGTGCTCCAGCTGGCAGCCGATGATGGAGCCAGCCTTCCTAACCAGTTTGTTAAGACGGCTGGTGTCACGGCTCGATGCTGCTCCCCAGCAGACAATGGCAAAGTGCAGCACACTGGCCACAACCGACTGGTAGAACAACTCCAACATCTTGCTGCACACGTTGAAGGATCAAGCTTTCTCAGGAAAAAGTCGACTCATCCCCTTCTTGTACACAGCGTTGATGTTGGCCTTCCAGTTCAGTCGGCTGTCGATGGAGACGCCCAGGTACTTGTACTCCTCCACCATGTCCACGTCCACTCCCAGGACACTCAGAGGTGTAGGAGCTGTCGCCTTCCTCCTGAAGTCCACCACCATCTCTCTGGTCTTGGCCACGTTCAGCCGCAGGTGGTTCTCATCGGCCCACTTTACAAAGTCACTCACCACTGCCCTGTACTCCTCCTCCCGTCCATCCTAATACACCCGACCACTGCAGAATCATCAGAGTACTTCTGCAGATGGCATGACTCCGTGTTGTACTGGAAGTCACTGGTGTACAGGGTGAAGAGGAAGGAAGACAGAACAGTTCCCTGTGGGCTCAACATCACTGACCACCGTTCCAGACAGCACACGCCCATTCTGACAAACTGTGGTCTGCCTGTGAGGTAGTCAGTGATCAGGAGATGGTGGACGCGTCCACGCCACCTGCAGCTTCTCACTCAGCAGCAGCGGCTGGATGGTGTTAAATGCACTGGAGAAGTCAAAGAAAGTGACTCTCACAGAGACACCGGTTCCATCCAGGTGCGACTGAGCTCGTTGCAGCAGGTAGATGATGGCGTCCACTCCCACATGAGGCTGGTAAGCAAATTGCAGAGGGTCCAACGATGATTTCACCTGCGGCGGAGGTGGGCCAAGACCAGCCTCCAGCACCTTCATCACATGGGAGGTGAGGCGACGTCGGTAGTCGTTGAGGCCAGATGGTGCTGACTTCTTTGGGACAGGGACCAGGCACGACGTCTTCCACAGCACGGGACTTCCCCAGCCTCAGGCAGAGGTTGAGGCGCTGCAGGACACCAGACAGCTGGGTGGCGCAGGTCTTTAGGACCCTGGGGCTGATGCCATCAGGACCTTCAGCTCTGCGCTGGTGTAGTTTCTCCAGCTGTCTTCTCACCTGGTCAGTCGTCACAGAGAGAGGGAGGGGAGGTAGAGGAGCCCATTGTTATTGAGGGCTCGGTGGATGTGCAGCTCAGCAGGGGGGACAGAGGGGGAGGAGGTGTTTGGGAGGTGTGATATGGAGATATGGAGACATTTCATTACCTTCCATTGCAAAGAAGTCAACTCTTCCTTCCAAGTCCAGGAAGCTCTCTCATCTGTGATCTACAGTCAACTGTCTAGTGCTATAGATCGGAAAGACTGAAAGTCCCTCAATGTTTTAAGAGAAAGGAAAATTGTAGTATTTGTTGACTCATGTGGCATTGTTCTATTTGCTACCGGTATTACATTGCTGAAGAAAAGGTTGTTGGTACTTTTTAGTTGTGCTTTTTGACTCTTACGTCTTAGATGGAAATGAATCACAGATTATGCATGATCTGAATTTCCACGGTGAACAGTCAATGTTGTTTAACACAAATAAAACACAAGCAATCGCTTTTCTCATTTCTGCTGAGCGATTCCGAAAGAAGATTTTATGCGAGGGCTTGAATCGCTTCAGCTGCTTTAATGCCGGCACATTATGCGAAAGCAATTCAGTGTTGGAGTCCAACAAGGATATGCATGAAATGGGAATAGTGTTTATCTTAACTGGTTGTGGCTCTACATCTATGCCACTGCCATTCCCTCTTTATTTGCCTCTTGTTTATATCCCCCCCCCCCCAGTCCATTCCCCAACTTCTTAACTCTGAGACGAACTAGAGAGAAGAGAATGAAAGCTTCCAGTCAGGATCAGACTGGAGCGTCTCGGAGGGACTGAGGGGATGTTCTCGTCCACGGATTCGTCGTTACACTTCTCTGCTTCGTCGGACAGAAGATGGAAACAACTCACTCCTGGAGAACTTGAAGCTCAACACCAGACATTTGAGACCTGGACATGTTGTTATATATTATTGAATGATTCTGGAGTCTCAGTGAGTCCCAATGTTATGGTCCTTTGGCAAACGCTGGCCTCTTACAATGAATAAAACGTGTACCATGAGTTTAAATAACTCATTTTGTTCACTGACGCTGGAGTTGCTTTTTCAACAGCAGGAGGACAATTTGCTCTGAACTTCTTTTTTCCTCATTAAACAATCCTTTGACAAAAGCTTTCTTATCAAGAATTGTTGGTCACCATAAACCTCAAATTATTGACGTTGGAATATTTGACTGAAAGGGAATAAAACCAATATTGCGATAGTGAAGTTCAGTGTTTACAATCGAACTAATGAGATACGGACCGTACCAGTCAAAGTGAACTGTTCGTAGGTGAGGTTTTAATCCATGCATACAGTTCACCGGCATGTCACTACACAATGATTCTCTCTCCGTGGATCACCAGTAGTCCTTGAATATAAGTCCTTATTATTCATTGACAACTACAAGGGCAGAGTTCCCGTGATTGCGCCACGCTGAGTTCTGTTTTGTCTTCCTCCATTCTGGAGATGTTTAAAGCTGCAAACAACAGACACACACATATACAACTCCTGAGGCACACACACTCACTGTAATAGCTTTATTGCTCTATTGTGACAGGCAACATATTTAAAAGGGTTCAAAGAGATTAGTGTTCTCTCATTTGGTGTATGCTATGCTTTTAAACACAGAGCAGTGCAGTCTACCCTTTTCTTCAGAGTTACGTCACATACTGAGATTTTAGTTGTCAGGTTGTATGACAAGCCGACACCTTAACACACGGCCGTAGTTACAAAGCCATTATGTTCAATCTTGTCTGGAAAAACAAATATGTCTAAGTCAGAGAGATCTAATTTCTGGGAGCATTTTGTGTGGTGATCCCGTATCTTAACTGTGAATCTAATTGTGCTCGTCTTTGTACTACTGCAATTATGTAGTCATGAGATACTTGGGGTTTTGCTATTTCCTATTTTGGGGGATGCCAAATGCCACATAAATAATTTCTACCGCAGAGAAAAGAAGATAGACTCTCGCTGTTCCTTTGTCAGACAACCTCACAGCATGAAATAATATGTGCTGAACTTAAAGGTTGAATTTATCTGCAGGAAGGCTTGTTAGAGTTCTTCCTTCCACGATACAAAACTTTCAGTGTCAAATTGTCTCCCACCTACCTCGTAGCACGCCTCGGTCTCATTAACATATCGTCTAATGTCGAACAACTCAACCCTTTATGCCCCCGTCATATCCTCTGGATCTACTTCTCCTGCTGTCCTACCTATCTACCGCCCACCCCTGTGCTTTGAGTGTCTCTCACCAAAAGGTTACCTCTGGGCCCTTCCGCATGATCGATAGACATTGACGTTATTGCAAAAAAAGGCAGAAAGAACATGCATGTGTAATGGTATCATGACAAGCTCCAGAAGTTAGAGAGATGTGAAATGACAGAGAGGAATGTTTCCACAGAGTCTGTCACACAATCTTTTGATCATGCTGTTTGTGTAACACTCTGTTCCATTTCTCCTGTTTCTCCTCTGTCTCCTATCTCCTGTGTTCTGTTTCTCCTCTGTCTCCTATCTCCTGTGTTCTGTGTCTCCTCTATGTCTCCTCTATGTCTCCTCTGTGTCTCCTCTGTGTCTCCTCTGTGTCTCCTCTATGTCTCCTCTGTGTCTCCTCTATGTCTCCTCTGTCTCCTCTATGTCTCCTCTATGTCTCCTCTGTCTCCTCTATGTCTCCTCTGTGTCTCCTCTATGTCTCCTCTGTGTCTCCTCTATGTCTCCTCTGTGTCTCCTCTGTGTCTCCTCTATGTCTCCTCTGTGTCTCCTCTATGTCTCCTCTGTGTCTCCTCTGTGTCTCCTCTATGTCTCCTCTGTGTCTCCTCTATGTCTCCTCTATGTCTCCTCTGTCTCCTCTATGTCTCCTCTGTCTCCTCTATGTCTCCTCTGTGTCTCCTCTGTGTCTCCTCTATGTCTCCTCTGTGTCTCCTCTATGTCTCCTCTATGTCTCCTCTGTGTCTCCTCTATGTCTCCTCTATGTCTCCTCTATGTCTCCTCTGTGTCTCCTCTGTGTCTCCTCTATGTCTCCTCTGTGTCTCCTCTGTGTCTCCTCTATGTCTCCTCTGTGTCTCCTCTATGTCTCCTCTGTGTCTCCTCTATGTCTCCTCTGTGTCTCCTCTATGTCTCCTCTGTGTCTCCTCTATGTCTCCTCTATGTCTCCTCTGTGTCTCCTCTATGTCTCCTCTGTGTTGATTGTTTCATTCCCTTCACCTGCCCTCAGCCACTCATGTCTCCTTGATTGTTTCATTCTCTTCACCTGCCCTCAGTCACTCCTTGATTGGTTAATTCCCTTCACCTGCCCTCAGCCACTCCCCTGTCTCCCTGATAGTATCATGCCGTACACCTGTGTTTCCCCCTATATATAGTGCCAGTCTTTCCCTTGTCTCCTGTCAGTTTGTTGTCTTTATCTCAGTCTCTAGTGTCTCTGTTTCGATGTCTCACTCTTTCATTGCATGGTGATTCCTCATGTTTTTTGTAGTTGCTTTCAAGTCAGAGTTTTTATGTTTTACCTTTTTCTGAAGTAAAGTGTTTTTTGTTTCACTCAAACCTGTCGTCCAGCCTGTCTCTCTGCACCTGAGCCTCACATACATCCCGATGGAAAACACATTATGGCAAGTTTAACTTGATTGAATTCAAATGTGAATAACACTATTTGACCATGGATATTTGTCATGATGTTCCCAGTGAAATGGAATAGAGAGCGCTGTTAGCGTCTGCACTGTGACAAACTGTATATCACATTAAAGCAGGACATGTGAGTGTTGAACAGTTGAAAGAGGGAGTTTAGTGCCAAAGAGACTTTGCTTCACACACACCTCCCTCACCTGCTCCTGAATCAGAAAATGCTCAGATACATTTAATTTGGAAGGTAAATGTTACCTGATGAATCAGAACTTTACTCATCTCAAGTAACATTATGTTAAACTGTGATACACGATGGAGACGTGGACAACCCCTGCAGGCTATTATTTGTAATTAGTCTGTTACTTCTACTTTAACTTATAACCCTGCTGTTTGTCAGAAGTTGTTTGCACCGAACGATAACATTTAACTGTCCTGCTCGAGGCCTAAATGTCAGAGCTGAATTCGGGGATGTGAAAATAAATACTTGATGTGACAACTTGTGGGGTGTGAGTAACAAGATTTGAGTTTATAAGGTTAAAGAGATGTTACAGATGTTTTCGGAAGCATTAAACTGCAATCGTGCATTAGCATATGCGCACGCTCAAGTGCCTGATAGTGAAAGAGACAAGTGGAGAAAACAACACATTTTGAGAGCTAAAGTGTGTAAGTGAGTGTGTGTGTGTGTGTTGTGTGTGGTTAGATCCCGCAGGCTAATAATCATTGCCTCTCTCCAGATGGAAAAGTGTACCCGACTCAGCAGAGGTTCCTGCTTCCTCAGGGCGATGGAAGTAAAGGGTAGTTGTGTGTGTGTGTGTGTGTGTATTGTGTTGAATGCATATGGAGGTATTGAACTGTTACTTATGCAGAATCCTCGGGGATGAGCATCGCTAAGAGAAGAAGGCAAGGAGGTGAAATTAGAGGCGTTTGGCACTATCAATCTTCAACAGACAATTTTGTTAACGCGGTGCCTTGAGTCACTTGTTTGACTATAAAACTGTCATTCTCTGTAATTGTGTGTGTGTGTGTGTGTGTGTGTGTGTGTGTGTGTGTGTGTGTGTGTGTGTGTGTGTGTGTGTGTGTGTGTGTGTGTGTGTGTGTGTGTGTGTGTGTGTGTGTGTGTGTGTGTGTGTGTGTGTGTGTGTGTGTGTGTGTGTGTGTGTGTGTTTGGTTCAGGCAGTCATCTTCAACACTTCATGGTACCTTTTCACCGTGGTTGACCTTGCGAGTATTGATCCCCTAACCACGGCTCTTAGTTCTAAAAACATGCTTCCTGTCACAGCTGATTTGGACATAATTTAAACGTAAATGTGTCAATATTTGTTCATTGGGAATTTGAGAAACATGCTTATGCACAGGACAGAATAAAGGACATGCATCACGAGAAAGGCAGTGAGGGCAAGAGGTATGGTGCATTTGGAGAGGGTTATTTGTAGAGAGTACAAATATCAACAATCTTTCTCCAGAAGCGCTTATACTTTCAAACACTCTTGGAGTTTTGTGTACTCAACCGATAACAAAACATTTCAGGAAATACTTGTAATTCTGGTTCGTCTAAGATAAACACAGATAAAAGAATCATTCATACATTCGAGAACATCTCTAATTAAATGGAGTATGAACTGTACCAGTGAGTCATAGAAATATGTATCTGGAAGCTGTTTTGTCCTTTTGTGTGGAAAAACACATGACAGGCAATTTAGAGAGCAGATGTGTACGCTGCAGCTGTGTGGAGGAACTTGTCAACACATTTAACACCTTTTTCCTCTCTCTCTTCCCCTTGAAGAAATCCAACAATAATATTCCACAAATCTATCTCTTCCAGACAGACATACTCTTTTTTTCTCCACACAAATAGAAAATTTTTTAATGAGCAAGCGATTTACGGGGAGCTCCTGTCTTTGTTTGAATGACAGGTGAAACGGTCGACCTGTAGCAGAAGTGAGCGACACAGAGCACTCTGTGTTATTACACACACACACACACACACACACACTCATATACAGCCGATGATGAAATATTCAGTGTCTTGAGGACTACTTGTTGGTTGTAAATTATCATAATCTACACAGGCTGGAGAGCAAAGGGACTTAAGTTGGCACCGTATTCACGCCACGCTTACAATACAGGCTTGATAGTATTTTCTGTTGTGATTTTTGTAAAGAAAAAAACGTAATCACTGGCGACTGAGTGACAATCTTAATTTGCTGCAAAACAAATAACCATTGAATGTCATTTTCACACTTCATCTGAAAATGTGACAAGCAAAACATTGTTTTGAGAAGTATTTGTATTTTCTTCATCTGATACAACGCTGAAGCACTCAGGTAATTCACAGTAAATTGCCTCCCTCATTTGCCAAGCAAAGCTCCCATTGGGAGACGTGAATCACTATGAGAGTCACATCGTATCTTGTCTCTTCTTGTTCTTTGCCAGTGCTTTAATGCCGTTTAATGGTGTGATAATGAGTGTAGCCAAGAAGAGTGAGAGGATAAAACAAACAAGACACGCTCCGTTGGCAGCAGGTGTGTTGAACTAGTGCCCCCTGGTGGTGGCAGTGTGTATGTCGCTTGTTTGGCATTCCAATAATGCAGACTTGGTGTCATCTGCCCAGTATTCTGATGCATTTGGAAATACAAAGGCTGTCTCTCTGCTTCCATTGTTGTCAATAAACTGGTAGTTTCAGAACAGTTGTTGTAGCAGCACACGGGGTCATCTGGTGATATGGCGCCGTACGTGATGGCTGCTGTGTTGCGAGCTCCCGGATTTTGTAGTAGTTTTTTGTTATTTATTCTTCTTATTGCGACTATTTTTGCACAAAACGTTAGCAGCCAGTTAACGTACGACAGATGCACACTTCTGGAGATTGGATCGGCAGTTGCTCGCCGCCTACCAGAGTTTTTCAACTCTTACTCGGACGTCCCGCCAGGAACAGTAGCGGAACTATCTCCGTCCATTTTAGGCGCGATCTCACGCAAACGTCGCCGACGGAGGGGAAGCGAGCTGGCGTGCTGGTCAGGCTGAGACGTCGAGCCAATCGACCCCACTACCCACCATTTTACTGGCAAATGTACAGTCTTTGGACAATAAGCTATCGAGCTACAGGCTCGTATTCAATTCCACCGGAAACTAAGGACAACTGCATCATCTGCCTTACGGAGACATGGATGTCGGAGGAGGTTACCGACTCAGCCATCGAGCCGGCAGGATTTTCCGTCCACCGCGGACAGAACAAAGACTCTCTCTGGTAAAGATCGTGGAGGGTATGTCTCATGATAAACAGATCTTGGTGCAACCAAAGTCATGTACATACTCTCAAGTCGTTCTGTTCCCCGGACCTGGAGTACCTAATGCTCATGTGTCGACCATTCTGGCTACCGCGGGAGTTTACAGCAGTCACCGTAACTGCTGTGTACATTCCGCCTCAAGCTAACACGGACATAGCGCTGAAGGAACTCTACGGGGCGATCAGCGAGCAGGAGTCGGCACACCCCGAGGCTGCTTTCATTGTGGCGGGGGACTTCAACAAAGCGAACCTGAAGAAAGTTCTCCCGAAGTTCTACCAACACATAACAAGCAACACGCGGGGGGAGCGGATTCTCGACCACTGCTACACTCCCTTCCGGGATGGATACAAAGCCCTCCTCCGCCCACCGTTCGGCAAATCGGACCACCGCTCCATCCAACTACTCCCCGCCTACAGGCAGAGGCTAAAGCAGCAACCAATCGCTGTGAAGGAAGTGCAACGCTGGTCGGACCAATCGGAGTCTATGCTACAGGACTGTTTTGAACGTGCTGACTGGGATGTGTTGAGGGTCGCGTCGGACAACAACGTCAGTGAGTACGCGTCCTCAGTCACCGGGTTCATCAAGAAATGAATAGATGACGTTGTTCCTACCAAGTCGGTTCGGATTTATCCCAACCAGAAACCGTGGATAAATGGCGATGTTCGCGCTGCACTCCGCACGCGTAACACCGCCTTTGACTCCGGGAATATGGCGGAATACAAAAGAGCCCGCTACGACCTCCGTAAGACCATCGGCTCTGCCAAGCGGGAGTTCAGGAACAAGGTGGAGGAAAAGCTCAAGAGCCATGACGTGAGAGGTGTGTGGAAGGGCTACAGACAATCACGGACTTCAGAGGAGAACCAGCGGTGAAGAGAACTCCTCTACCTCCCTCCCAGGCGAGCTAAATACATTCTTTGCTCGGTTCGGCGTGAACGGCAGCCCGCGAAGGCAGCGCTGCCGAGGAGACCAGCCTGCTGATCATCTCAGAGGCTGGCGTGCGCAGAGCCTTCAAGCGGGTGGACATCCGAAGGCGGCAGGTCCCGACCACATCCCGGGCGCGCCTCAGAGCATGTGCAGACCAGTTGGCAGGAGTCTTCGCAGACATCTTCAACCTCTCCCTGTCCCAGGCTGTTGTTCCTGAGAGCTTCAAGATGTCCACCATTGTGCCTGTCCCCAAACACCCCAAGGTAACCTGCCTGAATGACTGGAGACCCGTAGCCCTCACCTCGATTGTCAGTAAATGCTTGAGAGGTTGGTCAAGGACTTCATTTGTTCCATGTTGCCTGCCACGCTGGACCCATGGCAATTTGCATATCGTCAAAACAGATCCACCGACGACGCAATTGCCATGGCACTTCACACCGCCCTTTCCCACCTGGAGGGAAGGAACTGTTGTGTGCGAATGCTGGTTGTGGACTACAGCTCAGCGTTCAACACTATTGTTCCCGCCAAGCTCGACACCAAGCTCAGAGGTCTAGGCCTGCACTCTACCATGTGCAGCTGGATACTGGACTTCCTGTCGGGCCGCCGCCAGGTGGTGAGGATGGGCAGTACCACCTCAGAGCCGCTGACCCTCAACACGGGAGCCCCTCAGGGATGCGTGTTGAGCCCTCTCCTCTACTCCTGTACACCCACGACTGCACGGCCATGCACAGCTCCAACGTCAACATCAAGTTTGCTGACGGCCCAACAATGTTGGGGCTGAGCACCGCCGACGACGAGACAGCCTACAGGGAGGAGGTTGGATCACTGGTACAGTGGTGCCAGGAGAACAGCCTCGTCCTCAACGTCAAGAAGACCAAGGAGCTGATCGTGGACTACAGGAAGCGGAGAGGAGAGCACACCCCATCTCCATAGACGGAGTTGCAGTAGAGAGGGTCAGCAGCTTCAAGTTCCTCGGCGTGCACATCTCCGAGGACCTCACATGGACCACGCACACCACTCACGTGGTGAAAAGGGCCCAACAACGCCTGTATTTCCTTAGGCGACTGAGGAAATTCAACATGGCCCCGGCATCCTCAGAACATTCTACACCAGTACCATCGAGAGTGTTCTGACAGGTTGCATCACCGTCTGGTACGGGAACTGCACCGCCCTGGAGCGTAGGGCACTACAGAGGGTGGTGCGGTCGGCACAGTACATCGTTGGAGGTGAGCTTCCCTCCATCCTGGACATATACACCAAGCGGTGCGTGGCCAGGGCCAAACGGATGATGAAAGACAATAACCACCCCGGCCACAAACTGTTCACCCTTCTACCGTCAGGCAGGCGATACCGCAGTATCAAGTGCCGCACAAACAGACTGAGGGACAGCTTCTTCAGTCAGGCCATCAGGCTGCTGAACAAGGACTGAGACCCTCATTAACACTATACACCACAACATATTCTGTGAATATCTATGGCCATGGTGTATATTTTATTACATTGTTTTATATATATATATATATAGTATATATATATATTGTATGTATATACATATATATATGTATATTGTCTCAAAAAAGTGTATATTTTATTACATTGTTTTATATATATATATTGTCATGATGTATATTCTATTACATTGTTTTATATATATATTGTTAATACTTTCTTCTCTTTTTTTGTGTGGATATTGTATAGTTTATTCTCATTCTTATTCTTTTTTTAGTCTGCTACTGCTGTCGGGTGTTTTGCACATAAGAATTTCACAAACCGATTATACTTGTATAAAAGGGGATGTGACAATAAAAACTTGAAACTTGAAACTTGAAACTTGAATCACAGGAACAGGCTGAGCAGGTGTTGAGCATTAGAAGGTGGCCATCTAGAGTCGGGATGCAGGCAGTGCAGGATAGTGCTCTGAGCTGCACGTGTGTGCTGGACCAGTTCATGGGGTGTCGAGTGAGAGGGGTTGGAGGGGAAAGGCACGCACACGCACACGCACACACACACAAACACACACAGACAGACACACACACACACACACACACACACACACACCATCTCCCCGGTGATGAGCTGTACGGTTGACAGGCAGATCTCCCAGAGGTCTCGGTGTTCCCCTGGAATTTTCTGCATATATTTAATGCCCCTTGCAGCTAAACTTGAGCATATGATGTTCAGGTATAGCATCACTCATATTGACATTAAATGGAATCAACATTGTTATCGCGATAATTTGAGTATTTGTCACAATTTATATATATATATACATACATACATACATACACACACGCACACGATTTGGCATAGCAGTCTCTTGTTAATTTCTGTTTTTCATATCTTTTGTTTTGACACGCGTTTGAGGGTTTGATTATTGCAAGTCGGTAACTCACTGAGTGACTAGAAATACAAACGGAGGGCAACCAAACACCAACAAAGAAGAAGCAACAACAGCTGAGTAATTTAACCTTTTTTTGTGCTTACTTGAGCATTTTAGAGAGCTTAGAGAGCTTTGAGAGCTTTGAGAGCTGCTCTACACCGATTATGTTTGCCTTTGTTGATATGATTCTCTTCTGGTCTATGGATGGTTGGAGCGTGTACACCAATAACTTTTAGAAAATAATTATTTTGAATGCAACTCAAACAGTGATAATATTCATTGAGCCTTTAATGAACGCTGAAAACCAACATACTTGTGTATAAATAGATAATAAGTATTATATCTACTTATCTGTGCAACAAAGTGAGATGACTACACATATTTGTGTCTTACAGTTGTTAAAAAGGGCATTTGGGTAGGGTTGCGTCCTCAGCCCCCTACTGTACTCCCTGTACACACATGACTGTGTGGCCAGGTTCAACTCCAATACCATCATCAAGTTTGCGGATGACACAGTGGTGGTGGGCCTGATCTCCGACAACGACGAGAAGGCCTACCTGGAGGAAGTTGCTGATCTGTCACTCTGGTGCCAGGACAACAGCCTCATCATGAATGTCACCAAAACTAAGGAGCTGATTGTGGACTTTAGGAAGGTACAACAACAGAGGACGTACTCACCACTGGGGATTAACGGGACTACTGTGGAGAGGGTGAGCGGGTATAAATACCTGGGAGTCCACATCACCGAGGATCTGACATGGTCAACAAACACAGACACTCTGGTGAGAAAGGCAAGGCAGCCTCTACCACCTCAGGCAGCTGAGGAAATTTAAAGTTTCCCAGAGGATCCTTCAGTCCTTCTACTCTGGAGCTGTAGAGAGCGTCCTGACAGGAAGCATCACAGCCTGGTTTGGCAACTGCTCCGCTCAGGACAGGAAGGCTCTGCAGAGAGTAGTGCGTTCGGCTGAGCGCACTATTGGAACTACACTCCACACCCTGCAGGACTTGTACACCAGGAGGTGCAGAACCAGAGCCGGCAGGATCATGAAGGATCCTCACCACCCCAACAACAGACTGTTTCAGCTGCTGCGGTCAGGCTGCAAGAACAGAGAGACTGAGACGGAGTTTCTTTCCTCAGGCCATCAGGATTGTGAACTCCGACCTCACCAGGACCCCCACATAGACCCACACAACTGCCCCTCTTAGGCACACACACACACACACACACACACACACACACACACACTTACTGTAAATATTGTGTTGTTTTTTATTTGTAAATAGTGTGTACTTGTTGCCCTTGCACATTCCTGCTGAGCATTGCCACTTTCATTTCACTGCACACCCTGTGTGTGTATGTGACAAATAAAACATCTTGAATCTTGAATCTTGAAAGCCTGATTAGATATAGTTAATTTGTAATTAGTATAATGTGCAATACATACTCTCACAATGTCATTTTCATCTTCTTCATGAATGCAGCTTAACATGAACGCCAATACAGCAAACTGAATGGCATCAAATGGGAGTGGGGGAGGTGCAAGATGACGATTGCATGAGCAGCTCTGTTTGTTGTGTCATTGTTTAACCACTTTGGAGCTTTTATGCATAAATAAAATGACACATGCAAATCAATAAGTGGGTCGGAATCCTCTCCGCTGCTACATCACCAAGTTGTTTCACGCGCTTCAATCCTCGAGCTCCATCTGAATCATTTCAGCAAGGCAGAGCGTTGCCTCCACTTCACTCATTTTCCTTTTGACCACCACACAGTGCCTCGTCCCATCTCTTCGTGTCAATCCCCCCCCCCCTCCCTCTGTTCCTCACCATCGTTCATCTTTATTTTTTTTACCAAGCGTTAGAGCCAATTCTTTCTCTTCCATCCTCTTCCCATAGTTTCAATTTCAGGGTACTCATCAGTTGTGTTGGATCTTATTTTATGTCTCCCCCATTCAGTCTCTCTCCTTCCATCTCTCCTTTTCTTTATCTTCCATTCCCCCTCTCTCTCTCTCCTCCTCTCATCTTAGAGATGGTAGCGTGCCTGCAGCCTCAAATCTAAGCCGCTGCCTGTCAGGCAGCTCCGTTTATGCGCTCTGCGCTACTCTCCTTTCCTCTCCTTTCCTCTCCTCTTCCCTCTGCGCTGCTCGTCTCTCCTCTCCTCACATCTCCATCTCTTTCACTCCTCTTTCTCTTTCTCTACCTGCATCCCTCTCACACGACATACTTGTATCTCTGTTGAGCATTACTGCGCTCTGCTCCATTGCTTTTGGAAAATACAGTACACTCTGGTTTATTTTTCTTCCGCTGCCAGAGCTGAGTACTCTCTGGCTGCTGGTGGAAGAGGAATCGGATGTTCCCGGTGCTCCAGATTTGGCTTGCCTTGGACTCTTTGGATCTGTGTGGGCCAGAGAGGGCAGGGAGGGAGGGGAGGGGGACCGAGGGCTGGCCAGGTGAGAGCTCCATCTGCTTGGGGAAGTGAAGGCTTCAAGGTGGTGGCAATCGTGGTTGATGGTTATCCGTCGAGGGTCATGCCCTGGGACTTGGGTGCTTTTCGGCTGTTGGAGTTGGAGATCCTCTCCCTTTTTTGCCCCCCTAGTGGGGCAGCATTGATCCTGGTCCCGGGAAAAGCCGCCGGGCACCAGTGGCCGCACCGTGAAGAGTGGGCACCATGAACCAGCTGGATGCACCGCGGCCAATCAACTGGACCATCAGAAAGCTGTGCCACGCTGCCTTCCTGCCATCTGTACGCCTGCTAAAGGTAAAAGAGCACCGGAGCAGGGAGAGTGGGAATGAACGGAAAAGAAGGATATCCAGGTAGATGGTGATATATGACATGCAGCCCTTCTGCCATTCTGCCACTTTCCAAGGGAAGATAAGTAAAATGAGGTGTTGGGATACAAAATGAATGATGGAAATGCTGCTATGCCATCCCTGGCTTCCCTTAAGTATACTTAGTGCACGACCCAGTGGCTGTCAGTAGGCTTCAGGAGGGGATAGAGGGAAGGATGTAGTCAAAAATGAAGAGAAGTCTGGCAAAACTGCCAGCATAACACACAGCTCTGGAAGTATGGGAATGCGCAAAGAGGGGAGAAAAAAAATGGAGGCGGGAAAAGCATGAGCATAATGTGAAAGAGATGCACACAGAGAGTGAGAGCAACTGAAGAAGCAGTGGCAAAAAGAGTGCTGAAAGAGAAAAATAAAAGATGGATAAATGATTGAGAGCAAGGCAAATATGAAGGAAGGGAAGAGGACATGGATGACAGAGGGCGAGTGAGGATGAAAGGGGTCCAGTGTTAGAGATATCAGGAGGGTTGCACAAAGGCTGAAGGTGAAGAAACCAAGCAAATGGAACGCAAGAAGGCGAAAGGAACGGTAGATGGTGAATGAAAGAGGCAGAATATAAGGGAAGAGAGGCTTTGCAGGGATGGGGGAGCAGCGATGTTAAATTGGACCAAGCAGACAGAGACTGAGGAGGTTTCGGAAAGAGGAGGATGTGCAACATCACATCCCAGTAGACAGGAATTAAAGTGGCTTCAACAATGCAGCTCAATGTCAAACCTTTGGTTGGACTCCGGTATCGTGTTACAAGTCGCCAGGTAGAGTTGGCAAAACACACAGTTGTCTTCTTCTCACCTGAGCAGAGGTGTGCAATATCATGTGTGTGTTGTAGACTCACTTAAGTGCATTTAAAGGGTTTGTTTGCCTAAAATGTCATATTTATTCATGAATGTGCTTTCCCAATTCCTGGCACTGTTTAAGGAGAGCTCTTGTTGGAGGTCTTGAATGCCTCTTCGCCCCTCTCCTTTGATCCATCAAAGTGTCTCACAGAACCGTGTCGCTGTGATGCTGAGCGCACAACCAGAGCGCCTGGGCTCACATGACAGCCATTTGCATTTGTATAGCCTGGTTAAGTATCACTGTAATCCTTAATTGAATGGGCAGTGTGTGTGTGTGTGTGTGTGTGTACATAGTGGTTAACATGTGATTACTGTAGAACTATACATGATGATGCATGTAGTATTTCACAGTGCTGTAGAAGTATTGACAAAAATAATTAGATAACATTTCTTCATCAAAAATCGACTCCAAACACCCTTAAAAGTTAACGACGCTGAATAAATTGTTCCATCTGTGGTACTTTGCTAAAATATTTAGTATTTGACTTTTGGACCCAGCTGTGAAATCGAAGATGTCCCCGTGCCATACGGCCTCTGTGTCCAAGGACAAGTCACTCGGCAGCTCCATAACTCTTCATCCCAGCGTTGCCTCTTCAGGAGATACTTGTTGACGTTAAACGTTCATCGTGTAAAATATAATGTTCCATCAGGGTGGATCTTTGCTTCGGATAGACTATTGTGTTGGTCGCTGCTTTTGAATGTTGAATACTTGACTTCATTTTGAGGTCAACGTCTTTCCAGTTGTAACGTCAGCGCTTCCATTCAGATGGAGCTTCAGGGGAGAATGCTGCCCTTTAACTGGGACTTCACTTCTTAAATGCTTCAAGGGAAACTTCAGGCCGTCGCTGTATTAATGTAATAATTATTACCGCTGGACATTTCTGCACAACAGGCACTTTCCTCCCACGTCCCTCTAATTGATCACCTGCCTGCTGCTGCTGCTCGCTGCATACGTAGACCGGCGTGTGCATCGGGGCGTGACGACAATTTATAGGCTGTCGGCGATGTTTTGTGACTTCCTTGGACAGGTTTAGCAGACAGACTGTGTGTGTGTGTGTGTTTGTGTGTGTGTGTGGGTGGTTGTACGTGTGTGTCCTTGGGTCTGTGCACGTGCCTCTCTATGTTCCAGTTTGTGCATTTATAAAGCAGAGCTACAGTCGCCGCTGCCAGCACTGATGTGTGAGCACGTGATTTGCTCAGAGTGGGAGAAACGGTTGCAAAAAAAAGTCTGGATGACACCAAGAAGTGTCACGTCTTCATCATTAAAGCTCCACGCCTTGTCAATCTCATCTGAACACACAGGCTGCTGCCCCAAGCCAGGGGTTCTTCTTTAAAAAAACACTTATCACTTTCACCATCTTCTTCGCCCACCTCCGTTATCCTTAAGTTGACCACGTGTGTGTGTGTGTGTGTAAATGAGACGGACGTGGAGCATGCTCATAGATTCATCATCTGACGATATAATCGTGCGTCAGAAGCTCATAGTGAGGAATTAACTCGGATTGACGTGTTATCTATTAGAGCGCCGCGACTTACAATGAGTAAAACTGTGTGTGTTTGTGTGTGTGTGTGGGGGGGAACATTATTACATTATTGGTCCTTTCTTTTGGGGTCAAAATGCCCGTCCCCACTGAGGTCAAGGCTATCCTAAGGTTTAGGATTTGGCAGGAAGCGCCAGGGTAAATCCCTTTTTTTTCAGGCCTGGACTAACATGAGGACTCAGATGCAGAGGATAGAACGTATGAGCAGACTTTATTGAATTCAGAACCTCTTTGAGGAGTGACCAAATAAATGGGCGATGAAAAAACTCTCTAAATCACTCGGGCCTGGCAAGATAACTTGCGAAAGAAAAAACTTCCTGATGATGACGATCTAATCTAAACACAAAGTCACTCCAAAGGGAGGACAAATAAAACAAATCGGAGCTCAACTAGAAACTTTGCAAACGAAAAGTCTCTCAAGGAGGAAACAGGAAACAACTCACAGGGTTTGGTCAAACTCTTGGAGAAAGAGACTCTGGCTGTGGCAAAGGGCTGAGAGACGAGGAGGAAACACTTTGGACCAAAGGGGAGACGAGACTATGAGCACATGAGGGTCAAGGGGAACAGGTGAGACCATCAGGGGAGACCATCAGGGGTCAGGGGAGACCGTCAGGGGTCAGGTGGAGACCATCAGGGGTCAGGGGAGACCGTCAGGGGTCAGGGGGGACCATCAGGGGTCAGTGGAGACCATCAGGGGTCAGGGGGACCATCAGGGGTCAGGGGAGACCATCAGGGGTCAGGGGTCAGGGGAGACCATCAGGGGTCAGGGGGGACCATCAGGGGTCAGGGGAGACCTTCAGGGGTCAGGGGTCAGGGGAGACCATCACACCGGTGACACGTGAGGAAGGGCAAGTGACCTGAAATGAGAGGAGGAGTCAGGCTTCAAAATAAAACAGGAAGTTACGAGACAAAAACCCAAGACAAGACCAAGCTCCCCGCGGCGTGACAGTATAATTATTAGAAGTCAAAGTAACGTCTTCCACATAGGATGCACGTCTTCCATATGGGATGCACATCTTCCACATGGGATGCACGTCTTCCACATGGGATGCACGTCTTCCACATAGGATGCACGTCTTCCACATGGGATGCACGTCTTCCACATGGGATGCACGTCTTCCACATGGGATGCACGTCTTCCACATAGGATGCACGTCTTCCACATAGGATGCACGTCTTCCACATGGGATGCACGTCTTCCACATGGGATGCACGTCTTCCACATAGGATGCACGTCTTCCACATGGGATGCACGTCTTCCACATGGGATGCACGTCTTCCACATAGGATGCACGTCTTCCACATGGGATGCACGTCTTCCACATAGGATGCATGTCTTCCACATAGGATGCACGTCTTCCACATGGGATGCACGTCTTCCACATAGGATGCACGTCTTCCACATGGGATGCACGTCTTCCTCATGGGATGCACGTCTTCCACATAGGATGCACGTCTTCCTCATGGGATGCACGTCTTCCACATGGGATGCACGTCTTCCTCATGGGATGCACGTCTTCCACATGGGATGCACGTCTTCCACATAGGATGCACGTCTTCCACATGGGATGCACGTCTTCCACATGGGATGCACGTCTTCCTCATGGGATGCACGTCTTCCACATGGGATGCACGTCTTCCACATGGGATGCACGTCTTCCTCATGGGATGCACGTCTTCCACATGGGATGCACGTCTTCCACATGGGATGCACGTCTTCCTCATGGGATGCACGTCTTCCACATAGGATGCACGTCTTCCACATGGGATGCACGTCTTCCTCATGGGATGCACGTCTTCCACATGGGATGCACGTCTTCCTCATGGGATGCACGTCTTCCACATGGGATGCACGTCTTCCTCATGGGATGCACGTCTTCCACATGGGATGCACGTCTTCCTCATGGGATGCACGTCTTCCACATGGGATGCACGTCTTCCTCATGGGATGCACGTCTTCCACATGGGATGCACGTCTTCCACATGGGATGCACGTCTTCCACATGGGATGCACGTCTTCCACATAGGATGCACATCTTCCACATGGGATGCACGTCTTCCACATAGAATGCACGTCTTCCACATGGGATGCACGTCTTCCTCATGGGATGCACGTCTTCCACATGGGATGCACGTCTTCCACATGGGATGCACGTCTTCCACATAGGATGCACGTCTTCCACATGGGATGCACGTCTTCCACATGGGATGCACGTCTTCCACATAGGATGCACATCTTCCACATGGGATGCACGTCTTCCACATAGAATGCACGTCTTCCACATGGGATGCACGTCTTCCACATGGGATGCACGTCTTCCTCATGGGATGCACGTCTTCCACATGGGATGCACGTCTTCCACATGGGATGCACGTCTTCCACATGGGATGCACGTCTTCCTCATAGGATGCACGTCTTCCACATGGGATGCACGTCTTCCTCATGGGATGCACGTCTCTCAGTTCAGCTCAAAGATACATATCGTGGAGTTCTGTGTCAGTGTAAGTGGACTTTAGTCTTGGTGGTTTTACAAGATTTCTTGAGTGAGAATGATTTGCTGTCCTGTTGACAGAATCCAGGCTTGTTTAATTTCCTAAATACTTCATTTTGTCTGAACGGGTGGAGCTACACAAAATCAGTTTTATTACAGTTTTTCTCCATTGCTTTGGCTCAATTCTTGAAACAGAAATGACATTCTCAAAACAACTCATGCAAACCTCCAAACCACTGGGCACTTGTTCACAACAGATTTGAATTTCTCATTCCTTTAATCAAATTGCAATTGTCTTAGAAACTCCTTGCAAATGACAAGTACAATTGCCTACAGCTTGCACACATTTCAAATGATTTAGCACATCTGTGCAAACGGTTAGGGACAATTGCCTTCAGTTAGCCCAATTACCAATTGAATACATCTTGCTGGTCTAAACCGACTGTTGCTTCTCAGTCAAGTCGTTGTTCTCTGCAAAACATCTTGGCATCATTTCCTTGTGTACATCATCACCTGCACAATAGTTCACTCCACTGTCAAAATCGTTCAGGCACATAATACCATGAAAAATATCATGGTATATATACTGTAATATGGATCTCTTGGATCATCGGCTTCATTTTCAGGTGCAACTAGAACTTTACTAATCAAGGGGGAGTTTCTCACATCCGATCACCAATCACACAGTCATTTTAGTTAGCTGACAGGTGCTATCCAGGGGTATAAATGCTTCCATCAAATATCTAGGGCTTGACAAAGTTCAGTACAGTTTACAGTATGAACATGGAAGCACCTGGCCAGGTAAACGAACAAGGGCAACTGCCTGTTCGAGGAAGAGGAGGAAGAAGAAGAGGAAGAGGAGCAAGGGTGCGTGGTGGTGGAGGGTGTATGAGCATCGGGCTCTAAACCAGAGGTCACTTCTCCAGGCAATGGATGCTGCTTGTGCCGATGTCACAGCAGATCAGTGCAGGGGATGGTTGCGGCCTGCACGGCGATTCTTCCCCCGTTGCATCGCAAGGGAGAACATCAGATGCGATGTTGAGCAGGAGAGTGAGGATGAACTCCAGCTTTGAGCTCCAGCTTTGCTTTACTTTCCTACTGTATGTTTTGTAACAGTAGTGTTTGATGTGCTTTTTGTTTGACACTATTTTTTGCTGTGCACATTTTCTGTTTCGGTTTTGCAATTACTGTAACAATTTCCATGGCAGTATAAGTGCAATACAGTATGTGATGTGAAACCTTGTTGGCTCCTCTTGAATGAATCTTTGTTCTGTTTGATACACATAGTATTCTGGAAAGAAAACATCTCCTACAGTAACCATTGTCAAAGGACTAAGCCAAGATTGAAATGTGCACATGAGGGATATTTATATAGTCCATTGCCATACTGACAAAACATCTAAACATTTTGACCTGCAGTGTTTAAACAATGACGAAGGGACTTTTCATTTTGGGGGCACTGACTATTTGTATGAGAAAAGGAATGAGTTTTGACTGATGAGTTGTCTGTTTTGGGAGAGATATGACCGTTTGCAGGTGTGCCATTGTGTTTTGCTAAACCATCTAGGTTATTTTGGCAAATGTATTTAAAGCTTTGAGAATTATCTTTTTTTCAAGAGAGAGATGAGCCACAGCAATCGAGAAGGAAGTTTTCATTTTGGGGGCACTGACTATTTTTATGAGAAAATGATTTGGGTTTGAAGCTTGAGTTAACTGTTTTGGGTGAGATATGACCTTTTGAAGGTGATCTATGTAGTTGTGCTGAACCATATATGCTATTTTACCAAATGCACTAAGAGCTTTGAGAATGTAATTTCTGTTTCAAGAATTGAGCCAAAGCAATGGAGAAAAACTGTAATGAGCCCAAACTGACGATGAATCAGGCTGGTCCTGATATGACGGCTCAACAAGTCACAATTCATTAGAACAGCTTCCTATTGACCTTTAAAATGGTACGCATTTGATCAAATGCCACTTCACAGAAGAGTAATGTCCCCATTAGACGGGGGGGGGGGGGGTGTTCCTGAGCCAGGACTCCAGAAGAAGAAGATGAAGCACACTGGAGCGTCACTCTGGCGCTCTCATCCCGTGCGTTTCGCCAAAAGGCCGTCCAGAAACCGATGGTCGATCACTGGGCCCGTGCACCCTGGAGATTACATCAAAATGTATTCCTGAAATGTTCATATATTTAATATAATATATATAATATACATTTATAGCAACAGCTTCTTCCCCAGAGCTGTTACTCTTTTGAACTCTACCCCCTCTGATCCTCATGACACCACTCGATCCTCACTGTCGACACTTTATGCCATTTGTTGCACTCTCAAGTCAATATGCACTGGATGTTTGCACTAGTTCAGCAACCCCAGATAGGTTATGTTCATATCTCTGCATTATTTAATATTAATGTCATCTGTCTACTGTTTTGTTTTAAACTTCTTTCCAATAGTACAGGTCAGGCCTTAAGCCGCCCTCTTGTAGAGCGCTTTATTTACTATAATGTGTATATCCGGTACTTATCATACTTTCTGTTGCACTTCTGGTTGGATGCCAGACTGCATTTCGTTGCTCTGTACTTGTACATGTGACAATAAAGTTGAATCTAATCTAATATTTGCCACGTAGACAGCTGAGATGCGTTACGCGTTGAAGCCTGAGGTCGTGTGGACTCAGCGGTGTGAAACGGTATCGGACCGAGAATCAGAAATCGAAAATCTATCTTCTTTCATCCTCTCTTGGCAACTTTAATGCTTCTTTACATAAATATATTTACCGAAGCCGTCCCGTCTTTTCTTTTGGTTATAAAGGTGACGGCCTCCCACATATTTTTAACATTTTGATAGTGTAAGCTTTTTTAAAGTCTCACTTTTGATCACCATACCACATTAAGTGGTCTTATCGGCTTCTTCTCGATCACCTTCAATGGAAACCTCAAACCTCTGCCTCTGTCTGTCTGTCTCTCTGTCTCCCTGTCTGTCTGTCTGTCTCTCTGTCTGTATGTCTGTCTGTCTGTCTGCCTGTCTGTCTCTTACCTCCCGCCTCGGCCTCTTGCTCTTGTTGATGCAACGTCTCTCTCTCTCTCTCTCTCTCTCTTCCTCTTCATGCTGTCTCTCTCTCAGTCTTCTTTATTGCGTTGCATCCCATAATCGTGAAGCATAGATAACGCTCCATCTTATGCAGCATTTATGGGGGGAGGGATGCTGCTGCTAAACAAATAAAAATATCTCTCGAATGCTAAAAATACATTTGTGTTACATTAAAATAACGACTGTTGCAGCGCTCTGTCTCGTCTCGTCTCGCTGGCTCTGCAGGAGCTCCCCCGACACGCCGTCCGACATCACGCTGTCCGTCTCCTGTTTTCAACGTGAATTATTACACCCACAATGTACAGCATCACCAAGGGGTTCAGTACGATCTGTCACCCGGAGGTGGCACCACACATGTCTGTATCCATAGATACAGTAAGCCAGATGATGGATACAGGAGATCTCAGAACATGACACTAACTACTGTAACTTCCATTACTGCAGGGTGTCGGGTATCTAACGTATGTATGGGGCGACTGTAGCTCAGTGGGGTCAGGGGGTCGTCCTGCAACCCCAAGGTCGTCGGTTCGATCCCCGCTCTCCCCATTAGTTGAAAATTGAAGTGTCCATGAGCAAGGCACTGAACCCCTAGTTGCTCCCCGGGCACATCACTGCAGCCCACTGGCTTAAATGCAGAGGATACATGTCGTTGCCTGTGTACCTGTACTCTGTGTACCTGTACTCTGTGTACCTGTACTCTGTGTACCTGTACTCTGTGTACCTGTACTCTGTGTACCTGTACTCTGTGTACCTGGACTCTGTGTACCTGGACTCTGTGTACCTGGACTCTGTGCAATGACAATAGATTGAATCCAATCCAATATGTCGGCCAGAGGTACACAGTCGAGAGTTCAGAGGATTCACAAGGGGGTGAATGGCCCTTGTGTAGATTAGGACCATATTGGGAGAGGGCTAGAAGCCCTCCCAAAATGGGGTGATCTGCCTATGGATTGGAACTTGAACGCTCCTTGTCTGTCTTGCATATAACATGCAAGAGAATGCATTCTCAGTAGATTTTCTCAATTCGGCCTCTGAAAGTCTCCAGGCTATAGGCGCCCAGGGTCACCTTACAGTAAAATAATACAGGATAAAAGATAAAAGCATGAAAGATAGAAACAACATTAAAACAGAACATCAACATAAAAACAAGTCCAACATTCACACGAGACGATCCCGATTCATCAATACGAATCTTAAAAAAATAAAATGGAAACGGCGGAGGAAGCGCGGCAGCAACTTGCCAGCGGACCTTCCTCCTCAGGAAAAACATATTCTAACTTCCGGCCGCGTCCTTCACGTGGACGTCCACCGAATCGACGAGACTCTTTACTCTGGATGCGTCTCCGTGACGACGGGCCTCGAACCGGTCCCTGAACGCACCGCCGATGCCGCTGCTCCCGTCTGCGGGACTGGCAGCTCCTGTAATAACAACCCCCAGTTGTCAAATCTAAACAGAAAAACGATTTCCGTGTACAAACACAACACATTATGAGAAGGGAATGTGTAAGAAAGCGTGCTGCCCATCACAGGGAACTGGAGGTCAGACTCTTTTCCCCCTTTTGGTTTCAGATCCAAAGTGTTGAGATCAAATGCTCCTTGAGTGTTAGATGGAAATGGAAGGAACAGCATGTTGTCACACACACACGCCTGGGGGAAGGCTCTTTCCTCTTTCTCTTTCTTCTTTTGTGTGACCAGACCTCAAAGTCACGAGCTTGCTTGTTTAGGTCTCAATTAACCAGCAAATACTGCATTTATGAGATTTCAATTAACACAGTCCCTCACTAATGAGCCAAAATGAGAACATAAGCTGCCAATTAACACCTCATTGCTTTATTCAGGCTTCATATTTCCTATTTGGCATGCCTCCGCTCATCACGACGGGAAGTGAAACACACTGTGTCCACATTCATCTTTTAGCTTTCATAAATACCTGGATCTTTTAATAACAAATCAGCTTGAGGAAAACAATGTGTCGTTGTGCCGTTGGTCCTCTTTGTCTCCAAATGCTATTATTGCAACAGATTGTACAGAATGACTCTACGTAGCATTCAGCCGGTGAATCATTCATGACGAGCATCGGCGCTAAAAACACCTGCAGTTGCAAAATAAATGTATAATTTGGTGAGCCCCTTCGAGCTTTCACTGTGGACATTTCTCACATAGTGAACAAACATCCGTGGCACACACACACACACACACACACACACACACACACACACACACACACACACACACACACACACACACACACACACACACACACACACACACACACACACACACACGCAAGCATGCAAGCCACGCACGCAACATACACACACAAATGCAAATTCCATTTCCATCCACCCACAGCTCCCACCTAGTAGTCAGAGTAGCAGCACACATGTCATCAGCAGAAGAGTTATGCACTTTGAATGCAGACCTTTGACCTCTATGCTGGTGACAGAGGGCGATTTAATTATAGACAAGGTCATCCCCCTGGTGTGCCGCATGAACACTATAGACTGATGTAGAAAGCATGACATTGGTATTGGAGTATCTATGTTGTGAATGTGTGTGTGTGTGTGGTTGGGTTCCTTCGGTTGTACCTGTTGGGTTTTATGTGCAGCTTTATGAAATTAAATATTTCTTTAAACCCACGTTACATTTGTTTGGAGACATGTTTTGTAAGTGTAGCGGCGTTCCGTCGTTGTTGTTTTCTTAATCCGCTAAAGAGCTGCAGACACAGTGAGTTTCCTCTCACATGACAGGAGACCGTTCATTTCCTTTTCTTTCGTTTTATTTTAAACAGCCAAAAACGCTGACAAAGTACACAAAATAATAAACGTTCAAAACGATCTCATGGTCTTACGGTAAAAAAAAACTATATCTCTCATGTCTAATGCGGCTCTGTTCTTAACCCTGTGTTGTGCACCGACAGATATGCTAGAGAGGTTCAGGTCATTTATGTTCGCTTTCTCTCATTCCAGGCTTCCTGATTGTTTTCACCTGTCATCACACCTGTCTCCTATGCTCATCAGTGTCAGCCCCGCCCCTGATTGGTCCCACCTGTGTCTTGTTACCATGTGCTTAAATTCCCCTGTCTCCCAGTGTTCCTTGTCAGTTCGTCTGGTCTTTTGCCATGATCAGGTCGGGTTATGTTGTGCTCTTGAAAAGTTTTTGATCCCTCACTACGTGAGCGCTTTCATTTTGTTCACTGCAGAACCGAAAAATAAAGTACTTACAAATACTTTATCTCTGTCTCCCGGTCGTGCAATTGGGTCCTACTTCCTAAGTGTCTGAGATCGTAACAGAACGAACTGACCACATTATGGACCCAGCCGACCCAAGAACGCTTCACGCCGCTCTGTCGGTACAGGGCGTGACGATTTTTCATCACGAGGAAAAACTGGACAAAGTCAGCCGGAAATACAAGAGCTGAGAGGACACCAGGCGGGGTTCAGGAAGAATTATCTACACAGATGCAACAACTGGTTGCCCAAATGAATAATTTTTCACTCATCAACAGACTGCTCCTCCGGTGACGTCATCCACAGCTGAGAATTTGCCTGTCAATACTCCAGCTGACGACCCAGGTCAGGCTGTTTCCTCCCGTTACGGCTGGCTCTTCCGGAGAGATTTTCCGGAGACTCTTCGAATTGCAGAGCCTTTCTGGTACAGTGTGATCTGCATTTTCAACACAACCCAGCAGCTTTTTTATCTGAGCATGGTAAAGTGGCGTTTATTGTGTCTCATTTAACGGGAAGAGCTGCAGCCTGGGCTACTGCAGAATGGTCTAGAGACACCGAACTATGTTACTCATTGGCCGATTTCATAGAGACTATGAGGCGCATTTTGACCACTCATCGCCTGCTACGGAGGCCAGCAAAAGACTGTTTCAAATGCGTCAGCTCAACCGTCAGGTGGTTGATTATGCCATCGAGTTTCGTACAGCAGCAGCGGACAGCGGATGGAATGTTCCGGCTCTTCGTGACGCCTTCATGACAGGACTTTCGGAACCGATAAAGGACCAGCTGGCTCCACTGGAGACACCCCGGGATCTGGAATCCCTCATCGCTGTGGCCATCCGGGTCGATAACCGTCTTCGAAAGAGAGAGGAGCGTCGACGCAACCGAGATGTTATTCCCAGCTTCCAGAATTCGCCTCGGAGGGTCGCGCCGCCAGCGGAGGATTTCCAGCTCATGTTACCGGACCATCTGAGGACTACACTTCCGAATGACTCCGGTGAACCCATGCAGCTTGGAAGAACCAGGCTTTCTCTGGAGGAGAGGCAGCGCCGTCTACGGAGGGTTGCTGTTTCTACTGCGGCCAGCGGGTCATCAACTCGCTTCATGCCGGGAAAGATCGTGCTCACCAGTCAAAGGAGGCGCTGGTGAGCAAGTTTCCGCAGACTTCCCTCCTCGACCTGTTACTCAGGTAGACATTTGTATTAACAATCAGACCATTGACCAGGGTGTGTTAATAGACTCAGGGGCTGACGAAAGCCTTATAGACTGGGGCCTAGTCAAACAGCTAAAAATAAAACTGTCCCGCTATCTCATCCTGTTAGTGCCAGTGCCTTAGACGGCCGCTTGTTGTTCAGTTACCCATTGCACTGAGCCCATACAGATTACTATAAATAAGCACCATACCGAGCATGCAATTTCATATTTTTGAGTCGACTCAGCACCCGATTATTTTGGGGTTTCCTTGGTTGAAGATCCACAATCCTCACATAGACTGGCCTTCAGGGAAAGTTAAGGAATGGGGAGAGGATTGTAAAGGCAGGTGTAAACTTTCGCAACCTGTTAATGCACCAACAGACTCTAGTAGGATCATTATAGATCACCCTGACTATCCTGATCTACACAAGGTACCTTCCTGTTACCATGATTTAAATGAAGCGTTTAACAAGTCTAAAGCCTTGTCGCTACCTCCTCACCGAGATTTTGACTGTCCCATTGATCTCTTGCAGGAGCCCCCATTCCCAAGGGGAGACTTTACTCGATTTCGAGACCTGAGAGAACAGCAATGGATGAATACATCTCCTCTTCACTCAAATCAGGGATTATCCGTCCTTCATCGTCTCCAGCCGGAGCGGGATTCTTTTTTGTGGGAAAGAAAGACGGGTCTCTGAGACCTTGCATAGACTACAGTCCACTAAATGACATTACGGTGAAGAACCGCTATCCTCTGCCACTCATGTCATCTGCTTTTGAACTGCTTCAACGGCCAAGATATTCACCAAGTTGGATTTAAGAAATGCATATCACTTGGTTAGAATAAAACAAGGGATGAGTGGAAGACTGGATTCAACACTCAGAATGGTCACTATGAGTACTTGGTAATGCCTTTTGGACTGTGCAATGCACCGCTGTTTTTCAAGCTTTTGTGAATGAGGTTTTGCGGAATTCTTGAATATTTCAGTGTTTGTGTATCTGGATGACATACTGATTTTCTCCCCAGACGCTAAATCTCATGTTAACCATGTCCGCCAAGTTTTGCAGAAACTACTGGATAATCAGCTATATGTCAAGGCAGAGAAGTGCGAGTTCCACACAGAAGAGGTGTCTTTCTTAGGATACATAGTCTCACCTAATCATATCCAAATGGATCCTGCGAAAGTCAGTGCAGTATCCCAGTGGCCCACACCAGACTCCAGGAAAAAGGTTCAGCAGTTCCTAGGATTTGCTAACTTCTATAGGAAGTTTATTAGGAATTTCAGTTCTGTTGCTGCTCCTCTGCATGTTCTGACTTCTCCTAAGGTTCCTTCAAGTGGACCCCAGGCGGATCTTGCTTTCAAACTTCTCAGAGATAGATTCACATCAGCTCCCATACTCACCATTCCAGATCCCCAGCGCCAGTTTATGGTCGAGGTGGATGCTTCCAATGAGGAATTGGAGGAGTACTGTCTCAACGTTCTGCAGAAGACAACAAGATGCATCCATGTGCTTACCTGTCGCGGAAGTTGACAACGGCAGAGCGGAATTATGGCGTGGGAAACAAGGAATTGTTAGCTGTAAAAGCTGCCCTCGAGGAATGGAGACACTGGCTGGAGGTGCAGAGCAACCGTTTTAGTCTGGACAGATCACAAGAATCTAGAATATATAAGAAAGGCTAAGCGTCTCAACTCCCGTCAGGCCAGGTGGACACTTTTCTTTAGTAGATTCAACTTCACACTCTCTTTTCGTCCGGGTCTCAGAATCAAAACCCGATGCTTTGTCTCGTCTTTACGATCCCGAACCACTTGCGGTAGAGCCCAAGACCATCCTTCCACTTAACCGGGTGATCGGAGCCTTTTCCTGGCAAGTGGAGTCAGGCGTTAAAGAGGCAAATGTCATGAATCCAGCGCCTAGCGAGTGTCCCAACAATCTGCTGTTTGTTCCTGAGGCTCTTCACTCCAAGGTCATCCACTGGGCTCACTCATCTGTGCTTTCGTGCCATCCGGGAGTAGCAAGAACAATGTTCAGGATTCAACAACGTTTCTGGTGGCCATCCATGAAGAAAAATGTGGCCGAGTATGTAGCGGCTTGTCCGGTGTGTGCGTGTAATAAGACCTCATCTCAAGTTAAGATGGGCTTGCTCCAGCCGCTGCCGATTCCCCATCGTCCTTGGTCACACATTTCGATGGATTTTGTGACAGGATTTCCCTCATCCAGAGGCAAGACTACGGTTCTAACAGTGGTTGATCGATTTTCAAAATGGCTCACTTCATCCCATTGACCAAGCTTCCCTCTGCCAAAGTCACCGCAGAGGTCATGATGAATCACGTATTCAGGATCCATGGATTCCCTAATGACATTGTTTCCGACAGGGGTCCACAATTCATTTCCGCCTTCTGGAAAGAGTTTTGTCGACTCATAGGTGCCACCGTCAGCCTGTCATCAGGATATCACCCTCAGTCAAATGGACAGTCGGGCGTCTGAACCAAGAACTAGAGACTACGCTCGTTGTCTCGTCTCCCGAACCAGACCACCTGGAGTGACCACCTCACATGGGTCGAGGTTGCCCACAATACCCTTCCTACGGCCACAGGTCTCTCTCCATTCCATTGTGTCAATGGTTTCCAGCCTCCACTTTTCCCTAACAACGAGGAAGAGGTGATGGTTCCATCGGCACATGCCATGATCAGGCGTTGTCGCAGAGTTTGGGCTGGTGCTGCCAGTCTCTTCTCCAGTTCAGCTCGGATGAAGGCTGTTGCGGACGTTCATCGCAGGGTCGCTCCTCCTACAGTCCAGGCCAAAGGTTTGGCTCTCTACCAAAGACTTACCACTCCATGTCGCCTCAAAGAAACTGGCTCCGAGATTTGTGGGTCCGTTTCCAGTGTCCAGAGTCATCAATCCGGCGTCGACGCTTGCAACTCCCAGGACCTTGAGAGTGCACCCAACGTTTCACGTTAGTAGAATCAAGCCGGTGTGTGAGCACACTTGTTCCCGCCTCAAGCCCCTCCACCGCCCCAGTTCTTTGAAGGGGTGGCGTTTACAAGGTCCGTAAGCTACTGGAGGTCCGTAATAGGGAGGGCAAGCAATTCCTGGTAGACTGGAAGGTTACGGTCCTGAGGCTAGAAGCTGGATAGCTGCTTCATTTATCGTAGACAAGACTCTTATCCACGACTTTACAATCAGCCTGGGCCATCAGGAGTTGGCCCTAGAGGGGTACTGTTGTGCACCGACAGATATGCTAGAGAGGTTCAGGTCATTTATGTTCGCTTTCTCTCATTCCAGGCTTCCTGATTGTTTTCACCTGTCATCACACCTGTCTCCTATGCTCATCAGTGTCAGCCCGCCCTGATTGGTCCCACCTGTGTCTTGTTACCATGTGCTTAAATTCCCCTGTCTCCCAGTGTTCCTTGTCAGTTCGTCTGGTCTTTTGCCATGATCAGGTCGGGTTATGTTGTGCTCTTGAAAAGTTTTTGATCCCTCACTACGTGAGCGCTTTCATTTTGTTCACTGCAGAACCGAAAAATAAAGTACTTACAAATACTTTATCTCTGTCTCCCGGGTCGTGCAATTGGGTCCTACTTCCTAAGTGTCTGAGATCGTAACACCCTGTTGCCGTCATGACGTCATTAAATAGCCTGGCCCGAGCGTCAGTCATTAACATAAAGATCTTTCAATGTATTTAACTTATAATTCCTCCACCGTGAGCATAATTCTAAATATTAAATTATAAACAATTCTGAAACTTAAATATACTAAAACACACACTTGTGGCTCTTACAGTAAGAATATAGGTAAAACTGGTAGGAAGTAGCACATCATGAGGATAGACATTAGAGCATTGACACTGGGGGAAACGGCTTACCTGGCTATGACGTAATGCACATACAATGTGTTGTTTTCAATTTTCGGTAAAGCTTAAAGTTACTAATTTAATACTCCGTAAAAGTCTAACATGCAACTATTTACACACATCAGTAGTATATAAGTATATAAGTGCAAAAGATGCAGGACCAGCTTAATTAATGAGCTATATTGTTCCTAGAATAGGGAACAAGGATATTTCACAAGGAATGTTGTTTGTGTGTGTCTGTATTGGCGTTAATGGGTCAATGGTAAATTGATCAACTAATCAATACATTTTCATTTAATCACACTAACAAAATATTGGCAAGGCTGTTAAGATAATGACATGGCCAGCTGAAGTGTGAGGCCAGGATGGGAAACGTGTTGCAACTGCATCCCAGCATCAGAGGCTCTCCACTGATTTGAGCTCTGAAGCCGAGTTGGTACTGAGGCGTGTGCAATCAATGAAGCTGTAATCCATAGTGAACTGAAGCCAGCCAATCAGTGCTAGTTGACAGTGGAGCCAGATTAGTTGAGAATTCAAAATTAGCACCACGGACAGCAACTTCACAGCGTCTGAGATTTAAAGGTACAGTACTGAAAACACAGCGGTGATCCGAATCTCTACCTGAGATTTAGTATTTTGTATTCACCGATCCGTGTCGAGCATGTTACGTTATTTTGCTAAACAGGGAACATTTATTGTGAGGAACTCATAGCTCAATGTGTGAATCACAACATTAGCAGAGCGTTGTTCGCAGCTAGTTCTCCATGAAACGAGTCTATAGTACTGCAGGAGTTCCAGGAGGAAGCGGCACAAATAATTGCGGACCTCTGTTGAAAAGAATTTAGATGAAATTAAATTAAATTTCGACTTTTGACTCCGTCACTTCGAGCTAATCAGTCGAAATCCAGAATGTTTGCTGTCCTGGCTCCTCATTGGTGGAACGAGCTCCCCACACAACACAATCAATGGATATGACAGAGTGGATGAAGAGTTGGTAGTCGGCATATTCCACCATCCAGACCGCCAACATCCATCAGGCAGATGGAGGTAGAGAGGAGGAGTGGGCGGAGTCTCATCAGTGGGCAGAGTCTCAGCAGGGCCATGGCATAGTTGGTAGTCGGCATATTCCACCATCCATCAGGCAGATGGATCTATGACGTCTCATAGGGTCCCTCAGGGAGGAAGCAGAGTTAGTAATGTGCAATAGAAATGAAATGTGATAGTTATTACACAGTGTATGTAGAATGAAATAGTCGAGCACGCCTTGCCTAGAAGTGATTTGGACTCTCAATAGCAGAGCACTTGGTTTGTGTGCCAATAGATGTGACACATTACAGACTGGAATCCGTACTGATGGGCAGTTGCCGGTTTAAAGCTCACACAAACTCATGGGACTCAAAAGACGCGTCGGCACGTCCATCTGTGGATGTCTGAGCATGTGGTCGTATACATAATTGATATGGCCTTGGTAATTGTGGTGAATGAAAGACTGAGTCATGATATAACTCCTCCAGATTCTAACGTCTTATAAACGGCATGCAAGCTCCTGGTTGCAGTATATCAGGCTTCACTGTTTGATGACCCAGTTCAATGCCCCAAAAACCTGGCAGAGAATTCATATTTCTCACGCCCAACCTCACATCCAGCTGCCGTCAGGCGAAGAAGACCGAAGACGAAGATTGAATATTGTTTTCACTCTTTGCGTATTGCTGATTTCATATTTTTCCTCTTCCCTGGAGGAGATCGAACTTTTGGAGCTTCTCTCATTTTAAGACATCAGATAAAAACAAAGTGTTTCTATCAGTGTGTGTTGGGTTGCCTTCACATGTTTTGTTGTTTCTACCTCAGATTGGTGGAAGATGCATTTATCATTGTTCAGAGTTTTATTGAAAGATGCGTATTGAGCTTTGTGGTTAGTCGCTTGTTAATAATATATATTCTCTATTCTATAGCACCGTGTCGGACAAATTAATAGGAATAAATTTTTAGATATTATATAAATGTGTGCATTGGAAAAGAATCAGATTCTTTATGACTGACAGG